>NW_026944092.1:0-156295 GCF_033296635.1 Dichotomopilus funicola | reverse complement strand
ATAATCGTTGTGCTTACGTAACTGCCACGGACCCGTGGATCTAGTGGGCGCCGTTACGGGTCTGTTGATGACATAAGTACAAGTAGATAATACGTCCCGTAGCGCTTTCCTCAAGCAAACACTGTTGTTAATTCTTTCCAAACTTCCCATCTTCATCAAAACGCGTCTTTTACACCCTCCCACAGCAAACCAGATCCTTAATTCCCTTCAAACTTCTCATCCTCATCAAACCGCCCTGTTCACCATGGCAGCTGCATCGTCCCATCAAATGTCTCTCGCCCCAGCCCCGTTAGATCAACCACAAAATGAGCCCTCACCAATGTCATCTGCGTGTTGATCATGCTCGCGACGGAGGATCCAATGCGACAGAACCGCCCCGAGTTGTGCGCCCTGCACCAAACGCAAAAGCTACTGCTTTTACGTGGAAGCCCCTCGACGGCAGCAATGGAACCCAAAGCCTAAGCCCAAGTGGCTTCCTCGGTATGATGAAAAGATGCCCACGTAACACGGCAGTGCTATGGATCCCAAGCTAATTAACCTCACCACCTACCAGCCAAGCACCAGACACCCCGCCCCCGCAGCCGGGTTCCCTTCCCCGCGATGGGCCAGAGGGATCCGAAGTACGCCGCGATGAGCAATCCCAAACCCAAACGGCGTACGTAAACAGTACGCTGTGCCAAAAGCTGGAAGGACAGCATCTCGAAAGCGAGCAAGACGGCCAGCCGGCGCAGGGTGAAGGGCTCGAAAGCGAGTGGGTACACGTCGATGGGGACTTTGATGGCGCGGGGGTTTGGTCGGGTGGGTATGTGGAATCCGAGGAAATGAAGGGGCTGTAGGGCGTTGAACTAATCAATGATGCAAGCAGACGAGGAGGCTACTTGCATTGGCTCAGGCTTCTCTTTGGGTTGAAGGTCGGGTCTTGACGAGGTCGTGGACGGGGGACCTAAAGTAGGGAAAGGCGAACTTTAGAAGTCATTAGGCTAAGAATCTCAGCGAAAGATATATATTCTAGGTTACCAATGACCTGATTTTTTCTTCACCAAGACGCCCCGTAGTTCACCGAGGACTGGGTGGGAGTGGCCATTATGGAATGCTTCCCGTAGCGGTACACCAGCGGCAAGAAGGGAGACATCACAGCGTCGGCGTAACCGTCATGCGCAAGAAAAGTATCATGCCGCTTCAAGACAAGAGATTGCAACTAACCACCAACCAACCAACCACTTCCACTTCCACAGTAACTAGTCTGAGAAGGGTGGGTGTTTATGTACGGGTGTGTTATTTACACTTTGGTAAAATTACATATCGTGACGCCTCAGGAGAAGTGATTATAACCAACTAACCAACCAACCAACCAACCACCTCCACTTCAACCCCCTATTCCCATCCTACGCTCATCCACCGTTACTCTACAGGCCCATCCCACTGATACTCCCTAGCCCCCTCTTCCCCCCTCCTCCCAAAAGCCCCCCTCGCAATCCACCCCTGCACCCACCCAACAACACCCACCCAACAAACCCAGCCCATAACCCAATTCCTCACCCTCAACCCCCATCCCGTCCTCGGCGCCATCATCCCCCGCAACCCGAAGGGTATCTGCCTCAGTTCCTTCACCAACGGCTTCATTACCTCATCATACCGCTTTAACGCAGCACTTAAATCGTGATTCTCACTTCCATTATTTCTATCACTCTTAGAGAGGTGGGAGAAGACCTCACCAGCAAGGAAATACGCCCCCGCCAACGCAAGCGAGGTACCCGCGCCCGTGGGGCCGGGGGCGTAGCCTGCATCACCGAGGAGGGCGATGCGGTAGTTATGAAACAAAGTAGGGAGGTGGATTTGGGAGATTTCGGTTGTGTAGAAGTCGCGGATTTGGGGTTGTTCTTGTCCTTGTCCATGCTCAGAGGAGTGCTCGTGTTCGGAAGAAGAGGAACTTTCATGTCCATGACCGGGAGAAGAGGAGTTGAGGAGGGCAGAGGCGATGGTGTTGGTGTACCAGCCCTTGTTGGCGATGGAGTGGGCGATGAAGGCGCGGAGTGGGGCGGTGTTGTCTTCGGGTTGGGTGGTTAGGGTGAGGTTTTTGTCGTCTTGTGGGTGGTTGGTTTCGGTTTTGGGGGTTGTTTTGGTTGTGGTTGTAGCTGTGGCCGTTGCTGAGCGGAAGGCAGCTAGGGAACCGGGATCATTGGGATTGCCAGCATCAGAACCGGTGTTGCGGATGATGGTGACTTGGCTGCATCCCGGCTGGGACGGGTGTTGTCCGGCTGCGATGAACAGACCGCCAGGCGCGTTGTAAGCGTGGCCCATCTCGGATTCTTTGATCAGGTCTTTGGTCAACGTAAAATAGGCGGCCCAGAGCCCTGTGGGACGAGCATGTTCCCGGACAGAACAGGACAACGCTAGTGCTCGTGTGCGTGAGGTTGCGCCGTCCGCGGCCACGACGAGGTCGAATTCCGTCGGGGGGAGGGTGTTGTTGGCGAAGGTTACTGTCACGGGGCCATCTGGCCCACTGTGGTAGTCGAACGCAGCTACCTGTTCACCAAAGACATACTGAACATTCTCGTGCGTCCTAGTCATGTCGTACAGAATCCTCGACAAATCACCCCGCAGGATCTCATACTCGGACACAAGCGATTGTTGGTCCGGGTCGCCCGTCGCACGGAAAGTGGCAAAGGGCCGGTCGTGGGTGTCGACAAAGCTGATGCCGGATAGAGACAACCTTTTGGCTCGCACGGCTTCTTCGAGGCCGGGCATCTTGCACATGACAGTCACGCCGATGGTGCGGATGTCCACGTTCTGGCCGTTGGTGCGGAGTTGCGGGAAGCGTTCGATGATGGTCACTCTTGCGCCGCCTTTGGCGAACCAGTAGGCCGCAGCCGGGCCGGCGATCGAGGCGCCCACGATGAGGACCCTGAGCTGGGCCATGAGGACTCAGGGTTAGGGCCAGGATGGGATGACGAGATGGTTGTGATTCGTTGTGGTGATGAGTTGTTGTGGCAGAGAGATATTTCCCGGCTGTCGAGAAACTGTCGAGAACTGTCGGGAAAACTAGATTTTATACCCTAGCCTAGGCATGTTAGTTTGGGTCCGAGCTAGCAATTAAAAGTTGAGCTCACCAGGTTCGGGTCCGCAGGTGGTGATTCCTGTCGGGCGTGCTCGGCCGAACGAAACCCGAGATTCTGACCAATGAGAGGCCGGAGTCGAGTATAAGTCACCCCCTGTCCACTGTCCCACAGACAATTAACTCAACACCCTGCTACCGTTCCATGTCCATATCATGATCCTGAATCAGCTGGGTCCAAAAGTCCCAGTCCGTTTCTTCCGGTTCCAAGTTTTCTTCCGGCTCAAAACTCGGCAGGCTCGGGTCGTTCCCGGTACCTGACCCATGGCCAAAATCAGAACCGGGAACCGGTTGCCCGTCTTGTCCACTCACGATCTCCTCACGCTGCTTCTGCTCATTCTCATCAACCCGTCCAGAAGACCCAAGAGACCGCAACGCCCTCAGCGCACCCACAAACCCCGGCTCCTCCTCCAGCCCGCCCGCATCCCACGCCTTCACCGTCAACCGCCGTAGCGCCCGATACAACGCCCGCTTCGACCCAACCAGCTCCTCATGATGTCGATACATAGCCTCCACCCCGTCCCATGCTTCCCTAACCTCCTCCGCACGAACCAACCCCCTCCTCTTGAGCAACGTCGTCAAAACAAAAATAAACGCATCCCACGTACCCCAGACAAAAAACGAGCCGGTATGCCACCAATACTTTTGTAGGCCCGGGTGTGAACACAGCGTATCGTCGCTTTTCAGGATCTTCATTGCCAGGCTAAACGCCTCTTTCACAGCACCGGGGTCTGCATCCGTATCTGCACCCGGGTTCGCATCTGAGTTTGCATCCAGGTTCGTGTTAATTGGTGCAGTAGCACGGGGCAGCACAATCCTCAACCTCAGCGTCGCAATCCCCGCGCGCACCATACACGCCGTAAGAAAGTGCAGCGGGTTCACCACGTCACAGTACCGCAGGAACTTCTCTTCCACTTCTGCCTCGGCTCGGTCAGCCATCTCGCTGGCGGCTGCCGCGTCTCGGAACTGTCCCATCATCGGGCCTGTCCTTGTACCCTTCTCCGCCGCTGTCGCCGTCGTCGTCCCGTTCTGGGGGGTAGTACCATGACCATGAGCATCAGACTGCAAAAAATACCCCCCCACACAAACCCTCGCCAAACAAAACACCATCTCCGTCACCCCCTTCCTCTCCACCGGAACCTCCCCGTCCTTCATCCCCGGCCAGATATCTATGTCGTTCACATTCCTCGGCGGCCTCGTATCCCATCCCCCCGGCCAAACCGGCGCCCCCATCCCCGCAAACTGACTCGCCCTCGCATCCAGCGGCATCAGCGTGTAAAACAATCTCCGCCTCATCTCCGTTTCAAACGGTGGCAGACCCAGAGCTGCACCGTCCCGGTGGATTCCCAATCGCTGCGCGAGACGGACCGCGGTGCCGGTGAGGAGCCAGTAGGTTGTAGGGTGGAAACGCGTGCGGGAGGGGATG
Organism: Dichotomopilus funicola; assembly: GCF_033296635.1. Taxonomy (NCBI): domain Eukaryota; kingdom Fungi; phylum Ascomycota; class Sordariomycetes; order Sordariales; family Chaetomiaceae; genus Dichotomopilus; species Dichotomopilus funicola. Next base: position 151,754 of record NW_026944092.1, on the reverse strand, counting down.
AGAAAGAGGATGAGGGCTTGGAGGAGGGGGAGGGAAGGGGCTTGGAGGAGGGTGGTCCAGGTGTTGGAGAGGGCCTGGAGGGTGAGGGAGTGGTATTTGGTGAGGAGGGTGGGACGGGGTTGGTGGAGGTGGAGGAGGCAGGAGGAGGGGGGAAGGGAGAAGATGGCGAAATGGTAGATGGCGAAGAGGAGGGGTCCGTTATCGGGGCTTCGGGAGATGGTGGTTGGGTTCTGGGTGGTGTTTTCGATGAGGCTGAGGATGCTCGGAGTGTGGAGGATCTTGACGAGGGGGTCGACGTTGGAGGTGTAGGTTGTCCAGAGGAAGAAGGCTTCGTCGGGCGGGGGGTAGTGCTGCGTGAGGGGAACTGGTGGGGGTGGAGCTAGTCCTAGGAATGCTTCCGTCCATGGGTCGGAGGGGAATGTATGAGGTTGGGTTGACGGTGATGCCGGGGTTTGGTCGTTGACATTGACATCGTCGTCGTCGTCGTCGTCGGATTGGCTTTGGAGATGGTGTTCTTCAAGCTTTTGCCACAGACTGCTGTTTACGTACGTCGTTTGGGATTTGTCATTGCCGTGTGCCCTGAGCTTGCCGGCTTTTGCTCCCTCTGGTGCATCCCAGAGGAGGGAAACCGGCTGCTCAGTGCCACTACCTGGTGTTTCACTTTCCCGGACGGCTGTCGAAACCATAGAACTAGAGGACGCTTCCCGTTCGGAATCCGGAAGAAGGCCGTGTTGAATGAGGATATTTTCATACCGAGCGAGTCGCTCGAGTATATCCTCGTCCAGTTTTCGTTTCCCCGTCCGTGGACGCGGTGCTTGGTAAAGGCAGTCGAGTTGGCTTTTGCGGCAAGCTGAACAAGTCGGTGTGGTTTTGTCGCATCTGACCTTCCGCCGGGCGCATGTTTGGCAAGTATACGGCATTGATGGGGAAAGTTCAGGCTGTCGCCGATCTGGCGGGGCCGGGGCCAGAGACCGAGGGTGCAGCGATGATGGAGCTGCCATGGGGACCACGATGCACCCGATGAAGTTGAGAAGTTTAGAAATAATTGGTGGAATAGCACCGCTTTGGGTAAGCCGTCAGACTGGTCATGTAATTACAGACGTGTAATTAACAGAGCATCATCCCACTGCCCGGATTTGCTGTATCTTACCTTCGGAAGTGGTAACCGTTGTCCTGTACTTAACGCAAGACCCAGATGGTTACTCTGTGTAAAACTCGAGAGATATTTCACTTCTTATGTCTGTAAAACTCTGTACACCGAGTACCTTTCAATGATAGTCGTGATCAGTATTCTTCCGTGCCCCAAACAAATATAATACAACCCAACTCGTACCCATTTTCTGGGTATCGCTGGACCCAACCCATATGAACCCAAACCCACATGGGTACCCAAATGGTCCTGGCTTGCATTTGGGTCTTGCACACGCGGGTGCCACGGGTAATCACGATGTGTAATTTCCACCAAACTGTAACATCCCTAAAATACACAAACACCCCCCCCCCTACTCACCCTACTTCGGCGCATCAGTCAAAGGCACATACTTGACCCCAAACAACTTCTTCCTCTCCACCTTCCCCTCCCGATCCTTCTCCACCGTCCAAATATGCTGCCCCCATCCCCCCTCATCATCAACCGGTATAAACATCCTCCCCGGCGCCGCCAACTGCTCCAACATTTCAGGGTGTACCTCCACCGCCGCCGCACCGACATGTATCACATCCCACTTCCTAATTTCTCCCGTTTCCACTCCCCTTTCCCCTGCTCCCCCTTCCCCAGTCCCCTCCCCCCCAGAACCAGTAGGTGTAAAACCCGCAGGCTCAACCCACCCCCTCCTCCCATCACCCACCCTAAACCTAACCCTCCCACTCGCCAACCACCCCCTCCCCTTCTCCGACCTCCCCATATTCCTCTCCCCCAACTCCCTCAAAGCATCAATATGTTCCACCCCGACCACCACCCCCCTCGGTCCCGCCAACTCCGCCATCACAGCCGTGAGATACCCCGATCCGGAACCGATGTCTAGGATGCGCGGGGCTGGATGGGATGGAGAGGGGAGGATGAAGGGGAGGAGGGATTCGACCGCGGAAGCGTGCATGTGTGGTGCGGAGATGGTGGCGTGATGGCCGATGGGTTGGGGGGAGTCGGTGTAGGGGGAGGTGGGGGTGTAGTGGGCGCGGTCGACCTGTTTTTACAATTAGGATGACCTTCGTCTGACTGGGAGACTGGAAAAGCAGATCAAAGGGGGGGGTGGTTGGGAAAGGGATGAAGTGAGAAGTGGGAAGGGCACCTTTAAAAAAGCTTCCTTAACCTCCGGACTGGTGATTAGTTTGTTGCGCCAGAGATTCTCAATCAACTCGCGGTTGGATGTGCCGGAGCTGCGCCAGGCCATGGTGTTGAAGGAGCGGGAGATGGACGCCGGAAATGGAGAGCAGGTTTGGGGTTCTGCCGGTTGGAAAGTGTTGACAGCAGCAGGGACGGGACAAGTACAAGCTCGGGAGATTGGGAGAGAGCTCAAGAGCAGAGGTAGGAGTCGTCGTTTGATCGCCACGGTGTGTTTATTTAAGTGGGATTGTTGAGCGATGAGATAGCTGTGATGCGGTTGGTATTGTCAATAAAATCCGTAGTGAAAATGGGGTTGAGTCAAAATAAAATGTTAAAGGACAAATACTGGTGATGGTGGATTGACGTCGAGTGATGTAATGACGTGCCCAAGCTCCAACGTTCGCACCCAAGACTCGCTGCAATGCAGGTTGCCCCGCACGCAGTCACGTTCACAGCTGACAAAACAGAGCCCTGCATACAACCCTGAAACGAACAACCTTGAGACGACAAGTAAATATGCTAGAACTGTGTACAGGTGATACTTTACGAGAAAACCACCCAATGAGATTATGAGACTGCTGCGCGATGCGCGTATGAGGAACAAGACCAAACCATGATATGATGATGAACCCAATCCCTTCCCTTCCTTGCTTCCTTCCATCCAGTATGAATATTCCTACAAACGCCGTCGCAAACCAGTTCGCGCCCGGAATCCGTTTCTTGCTACAGTGCAGTGCGAGCTAGCTGAAGAAGACGGAAAGTCGAAAAGAGAGCTAAGAGGAGAGATCAAAAAAGACTAAGAGGAAAAAGACAAGTAAACGAGAGGGTTACACCACCCGCTCCGGGCTCTCCCCCGTAGCAATAATCGGGACCCCCAACCCGCGATCCGGGCTCTGTAACACCAGCTGCTCATGCCGCCGCACCTTGATATAATTCGCCACCGCCCTGATCAGAATAAACCACCCCACAATCATCAACGCATACGCCGCCCAATCCCCACCCGAGATATCACCACTCCCACCATCCCCATTCGCATCGTCCGGGTCAAAGTCATGCGAGTTCGGGTCCGACGGGTCCGCATACCCCTCGCCGTCCCCGTGCGCGTGCATCCCGCTGCCTGCGCCGGCCCCGGACGAGTAGGTCTTCATCGAGAACCCGTATTGGATCATCGTGACTCCCAAGCCGGCCAGCGAGCCGTTCTTGGCCGCGTGGGTTGAGTGGAGGAGGTAGGTCAGCAGGAAGCTGACGAAGCCGATCGCCATGGAGATCATGGCGTTCCAGGCGAAACCGAAGAAAGTGCCCACGGGCAGGCCGTCGATAAAGACCTCGTCGGGGCCGCCGAGGCCGGGAGCGAGGATCGTAGTTTCCCAGTAGGGGGGGGCTTGGTCCGCTGCGGCTTGTTCGTAGGTCTGTAATTGTTAGCACTACCGTTACTCGAGGAATTTCACGCCAAGGAAAGAAAGGGGCTGATGAACATACCGGAGGCATCTCATCCTTCTCGCCCTCCCCCGTCTCCGGCTTCGCAGACAAGTTCGAAAACACCCCATCCGACTGAATCCCACCCCCATAAACCCTCGACGAAGTCGGCGCCACCACCGCCGTCGGTTGTCCTACCGTGGTAGCAGCTTGTTGCTGCGACCCATTCTGCGTTACCGCGCCCGTGCGCCCCGCGGTACCCTCACTCCGAAACGAAGGCGTCGAGTTCCCCCTCACCAGCCTCTGACGATCATCGCTCCCGTCCTCATCCTCATCGCTATCGTCGCCGGCGGCATCAAACGCATCGACTAAATCAGGATTCACGGGTCGGTTGGAGCGGTCGCGCGAGGAGGCCCGCGAGCGGAAGGATGGTGGTGGCGAGTTGGGGATCGGGTAGGTCGGTCTTGGCACGGGGGGGGTGGGTGTTTCGGAGTCGGAGTCGTCGTGGGCGTTGACCTGAACAGCATATTATGTTAGCTTATGTTGTTTATGTTGATTGAAGGGGCTCTGATAGTTAGGAGGAGCCAGGAACAATCGTACCCGCTCGTACCGGCCCGACATGGTGAAGGGCGTGGTGTGGTCGAGGGGAAAGGGGCGTTTGCGCGGCCCCCCTCAATCAATCGAAATGGGGTTCCGTGGTCAGTTGCGAGGTCAAGTGGCCTGGAAACAATCGAAGCGAATAGGTCGAGAAAAGAAGAACAAATAGGAAATCGTCTGTCGCAGGCGGACAAGGCTCGAAGAAAACGGCAAAAGGAAAAAAAAGAGCGCGCGGCTCTAGAAGGTCGTCGAAGAACCGTTTGTGGTTGATGAATCGATGATTAGAAACGGGACAGGATGGAACGGGAAACCCCAACAGCAGCCGTTAGATTCAGGCGTCACAGCTAATGCACCGCCCGCCGGACGGCCGTTGCTTCAGCGGGTGAGCGGGTGCTGGGCGCCTGACCGAGATTGGTGCATTACGTTTGCCAAGGGGTGGCGGCCTCAGACAAAGGGTCCGACCCGCATATTTCCGGATACGGGTTAGCGCATCTTTGATCTTCTGGAATCAGGCGCATATTGACGCACGGTCCATTTGTGTTTGTGCAGTGGTATGCGAATGATGCCCCACCAAAGAAGTTGGCCTCGGAGAATTTGGTGGAGGTTTTGATGTTCCAAGATATGCGACAGAACTCTGCACAAGTCGACCATGTCGGGTAAGCTAAGGGGAGTACGTGACCTTTTTTTTATATCCTGAAAACATAAGACTATCCCGGCGAAATCTGACCTCCTTTAGGTAATAGCCAACCACGCGCACGCCGCGCTCCGGCGCTGGCCAAAAGACCCCCTCCGTCCCGACTGCCAGCTCCAAGACGCCCTCGCCAAGCGTGTCGATAGGCCCACGGGCTTTGCGCCGCCCGCGACAGGCGCGACGACCCAAGAGCAAGCCGACTTGAAGCAGATCAATGCGCTGTACTCGCTGCTGGAGGATCGGTACAAGACCATGGTGGGCATTCCTTGCGAGGTACCCGGGAGTGACATGCGCAAGCTGATAGTGTGGACAGTATCGTGCTCCCGACAGCATCATGAAACCGAAGAGTAACCCGGATTACTACCAGGATTTGGTTAAGGAATTGGAGGAGGCACCGAATCGGACGTTCCTGCAGAGGATGGGGAAGAAGTTTGGGGGTATGCTCCGGTTTACCTAGGAGAGTGTCCTTCAAGAGCGAAGGTCTACCATATACAAGGATTGCGGCATACGTTGGTGTTAGGCGTTTGGGAAGAAAAGTATCTTGAACAGGATTTGGGGTTCCTGGCTGAACATATCCATGTACAATAATACACATACACACCTCATTTTGTCTACCATGCCCATCAGGGGGTATATACTCGCCCACAAACCTCAAAGCCACGCCAAACGCCCACCACAACCTTCCCACCTCCCATTCCCCCCACCCACCTACAAATACTTCCGCTCCGGATCCAACCGATCAAACATCTCCATACTCTTCTCATACATCGTAAACACAATCCCCCCACTCATAATCAACCTCGCCAACCTCGGCAACGCCCCACTCCAAAAAGTCAACACCCCCTCCTGCTTAAAAATAATCGCCGCACACCGGAACGAGTTCCCATACGCCTGCCGCGCCTCAATACTCTGCATCCGCGTCTTGATCGTGTCCAGCGGCTGCGTCACATAGACAGTAATCAGCCCCGCGATGCCGCCCATGCCAAACGTCGCTGCCGCGCCGAGTTTTTCGCCGGGTGCGGTGTATCCTTCCGCTAGCTGTTTGAGGGCTGTGTAGGAACCGAAACGGGTCGCGCTGTTGGCGGCTTGGCGGGCGGTGGTGGGCACGAACCCTTGGAAGAAACCGCGGATGCCCCGCTCGCGGGCGATGATGGGGACCGCGTGGAGGAATCCGCGCAGGCGGGGGTTGGCGGATTTGCGGTCGTCGATCCTAGCGTAGCATAATCACTTAGCAACAGGACGGAAGAACAGCACAGATGGGAGAGGGAAACGTACAGCGTCGTCTTGATACTCTCAGTCGGCGTAACAGCCAGCAAAGACTCCGTCACGCCCGCACCAAACCCCGCCAAAACCGTCCGCGGCCCCGACATCTTGCCATCTTCGTCGGCGAGCAACCGCTTGTACTGATCAAACGCCACGAATCCTGCGACTCCCAATTAGCCTCTGTCTTTGTTCCCGATCACCCAAATCCCCGGGGGGAGAGCATACGGATACCGGCCTTGGCCGAGTTCCCTATAATCAGAGTAGTACACCCAGCATACCACTGCGCGCCGAATGGTGGCCACGGCAGCTTCTGCCCCGCGGCCAGTCGGCGGTTGAGTTGTGTGCGTGTTTTCGCGACTGCGAGACCTTCTTATTAACACAATTGCTCTGGCCGATATCGCTAGACAAGCCTTCGGGGATTCTAGAGCAAAAACGTACACTCAGCCGGGTAGGTAATCGCTGTCGCGTGCCGTGGTTAGCATTGCTTCCTCCTCCCGTCTCTCCCTTCCCCCACTATGACTAGGTACCCAAAAAAAGACATACCAATCTCCACAGCACCAGCCGTCGAACCGGCAAGGATAGACCGCAGGGCACTTGGGCCTTTGACGGCTGGGTGCGTCTTGTCGTCTTTGGTCGCGGCGGACGACATGGCGGGCGAGGGTGCCGGACTAAAACGCAGGACGAAAAGAGACGACGGGTTGTTGGAATTGAAGAATGCGCTCCGACTCGACTCTTCAAGGGTCCGATTTCTATTCCGGGGTTCGGCTCTGTAGCTGTGGGACTGCCAAGACCTGGGCCGATTGCGGGGCCGAGGGGCCGGGGAGAGGGTCGATGATGTAATTGCTTCAAAGAACCTCTTCCTCTCAAGAGGTTTCGAGCTGGAAACCACGTGCAAGAGACAAGATTCATTGGAATGGGAACACCGGGGATCGGGACTTTACAAGAGGCCTCTTTTTTCCATTTTACAAAGTGCTCCCTTGAGTTGAATATTTTGTTGTTTTCTTTAAACACCAATTATTCAAGCATAATTTCACGAGTCAAATATCTAAATTATACCGAACCCCTTCAACCTGACCTACAATTTACTCATTCTCCTGCTGACCAATGGTTTGGCCCATGCTTTCAGTGTTATGGATGGATGGCGTTGTCTCCAATCTCATGATGTCTCGGACCCTTCTCTCTTCAACAAAAACACGCGAAAATGGAAGTAACATCATGTTATCCAAACCATACCAACCAAGTATGATTTCATTCGAAACTGCCGGAAGTTATTAGCTGACAAAGTTAAACACCCTAATTCCAGTGCTCTGCCTCGTAATTTACTGTCTTGACCTTTCACCACGGTATTTCTTTTTTTTTTTTTTTCCCTCAATAAGCGGCTATCTCAATATAGTAGTTATTAATATCACCGGATGTACGAATACTGAACGCAAAATCCAATAATCTCTTTGCTCCTACATCAGTCAAGGTGTATTGAGTCGCATAGATGGGGATACCTACCACTTCGTGTTTGGCAGTGTGAGTGAGTGCGTGCTGTTAGTTAATATTGCTAGATGGTGGACGGTGCTGATATCGAATTAAAGGGGGCGATTCAGCGAGTGTGGAGGAGAGATGGAAGCCGAACGATTATGTCGATTGCAATGAAGAATCTGGTGAAATATATATGCACACTACAACTTATTTACTCCATCTACACTGTAATTACACCACCGCATGGCTTAAGCAAGGCCCGGACGCCCGGACTCCCCATCCCACGCTTACTGCGGCTTGCAGTAGTACACCGAGCTGCACACCGTCGCCCACTCAGGGCCACTGTACTCATACAGCTTGTGGCCATCATCCCGGTAGCAGTCCCAGTTCTTGAAGCCGTTGGAGCCCCAGCTGTATTCCCCTGTTAGCACACTAATTTATCCAAGATCAAGACTCCCCGTAGAAACGTACCCAGACCAGGAGTAGAGCGGGCGGCTCTGAGCATCCGAGTCGATGTGCGAAGTAAAAGTGACGCCAGTCGGGAAGGTGCACTTCTTTCCGTCCTGCTCCCACCAGGCGTAGTTGCTGCTGTCGACGGTGCAGACGTTGTCGTTGGCGGGGGTCTCGCCGTTGTGGGATTGGCCGCTGGCGGCGTAGTACTGTGATGGTCTGTCAATACCCGTGTCTTTAGTGCTGGGCTTGGTAGCGGGTAGGTGCCTACGGCAATGTGCGAGGAGTGCGTCTCGGGGCCGCAGCACGAGGTCAGATGGCGGCAGTTGACGAGGTAGACGATCTCAGTGTCGCGCTTTTCGAGGGCGTCGTCCTTCTTGATGGCGACCTCGACGGGCGAGGCGATGGCCAACGCCAGGAGGGTGGTGAGAGCGGCGAACAGCTTCATGGTGGTTGTGTTAGAAGGATGGACCTGTAAGATGGTAAGAGCTGGTTGGTGGTGAGTTGTCAATGTTGTGATGAATGGCGTCAGTCGGACTCTTGAGAGTCCTTATATGCCAACTCTCTTCCCTCCCTGCAGCCGCTCACGATGCCCTCACCGTAAACCGTCCCAGTCGCAGCTGCGCATCGCTTAACGGCGTGGCTGTGTGCTACTGCAGCACGACGGCCTAACCGTCATCTCGCTGCCGTGCTGACCCGGTGCCTCCATCTAGCGATTCCCCCCCAAAACAATATGCATCGACCCGAAGAATCTCCAGAAAACACAGTTCACGATGTGTGGTTGGTGTTGAGAAAAAAGGGTGCCTGGACTTGGCTTTGAGCCGGGGTAGCATTTGGGCGCCACGTTACTCAGCGCATCTCACTCAGCCCTACAGGTTGCCGCTCAAGGCGGGGAAGTTACTCAGCGTCGTCAATAAAGTTGTGGGAAACGGGAATGGGCGGGATGGGCCGAGACGGATTGGGAATTATTGGTTGCTTGTGTGCTGGTGTGCAGCGGTGGGAGGTCGAATTTGGGTTTAGTATGACTGCAATGCAACTACAACTGCGACCGTTAGAATTAGGGACAACGCAATAATTTAGTGATTGGAAAACATCTATGCTGTGAGCATGAATCTGGAAGTTTAGGTTTGGGTTCTGTGTTTTTCAACGATTGCGTTAATTACGGGCAAATTATTGGGTGTTGAATTTGTTCGGTAGGAATTTGTGTGAAACTGGAAAGAACCAAGAGAAAACCCGAAATCCCGGGACGGAAGCCACGACTCTGAAAATTTCTAATGGTTTTCGTGGTTCAAAGAAGAACCCCACATTCCCCGCAAGATCTCACAAAGATTGAAAGAAAGCAGCTCGTTTCGATTGTATTGCGAGGCGATATGCGCCATTTGTGGTGGTTATCTTACATGGTACCATCAGAAAAAGAAAAAAAAAACGAACTCAGATCTCTGCTGGGGTAATCCCCCCAGCAAATCAGTGACCTGTGCTCGTATCGCAGCCCTGCCATGGGGCCTCAGTGCGGCCCGGCTCGGTCCAATCCCAACGAAGGCATCCAACGACAACCTGTTCAGGTCGTCCGGCAAAAAGCCAAAGTCAGATCTCTTCCCAGAGATATGTTGCGTTTGCGTTCCCAAACCAGGTGATCCAGTCCAGTACTAGCAGCAACCAACGCGTCGAACCAAACTTGAAATCAAGAAAGGAAGCCAGCGTAAAGGGGACTCTTCAAGTCCCAGAGTGACCAAGCCGCAAAGAAAGAAAAGAAAAAAAAAAACAACGCGAATCAATGCCCTTCGTAATGAAGGGAAACCCTGAATCCTCCTGCGTCAAATAAAGCAAACTCAGTCCTCAAAACGGCCAGGAAACTCCCCACCCTGACCACAATGTTCTTCGCAATGAAGAAAAACCCTTAACCATCCCATCCCTAACGAAGACCGAATGAAGCAAAGCAAACCCCGTCCTCAAACTTCCCATCCCAATAAACTCTCCCCCATCTCAGGCTTAACCCCTCTTAGCCTTCCCCTTCCCCTTCCACTTCCCCTTACCCCTTCCAGCAGCCGCAGCCGGAGCAGCAGCAACCGGCACAACAGGAGCCAAAACCCTCCTCTTCCCATGGGACCAAGTCGCCTGCTCCAGCTCGGCCTCACCCATATGCACCAGCATCTTACGGCCAGGAGCATCCTGCTCCACCACCCCGCCCTGAATCTGCAGCCAGTCGGTGATAATCTGCGGATGCTGGGGACCTTGGCGTCCTTCGTAGGCGCGGCAGACCCAGATGCCTTTGGCTAGGTTGGTGTTGTCGGGGATGTGGGCCTTGGTGTTCTTTTTGTTGGTGTTGTTTTTCTTGGCGCGCTTGTTGCGACGGCTGCTGCGGCTACGGCCGATGGAGGTGGTGATGGTTGAAGACTTGGTCTTGCTGTTGCGGCCATCCTCGTCGGAGTCGTCATCTCCGCCGGCAAGAACGGTGCGATGGGGCAGGAAGTAAAACACCTCCTGACCATGGGGCAGGACATCAAACGTCTGCTCGACAATCTCGATGAACTCTTTGGCGCGGCGCTCGTGCGGGAGGTAGGCCACGCCACCGATCGGCCAGTCGCGCTGGGCCAGAGCGACGAGGTACAGCTGGTCGTTTTCCTCGTTGTCCTCGTCATCGTTGTCAGCTCCCAAAATGGAAGCGTAACCGCCAACGTGGGGACTAGCGCGGACCAGACCAGGGAAATGAACTGCCATACTATCCGTCAAAACCCGGCCCTTGATGCGAGCGGTAAAGTTCTTCGAGGCTGGGTGGCGGGAGACAATAAACTCGGCATCCGGGTACAGCTGGCCCAGCGGAGCGAGATACCGCGCACGGATGGTCAACACGCGGTTGGTCGGCTCGTCGTGGAAGGGGGGCAACTGCCTGACACGCCACGGCGCAAAAGGCATGTACGGGTCGGTCTCGAACCTGGGCAGAGGCGGGGCTGTGACGCTGAAGGGGTTGATTTGGGTCGGCCTGGGGAGGGCGTGGTTGGGGCCGAGGCCGAGGCCGTTGGCGCCGCGGGCCCAGTGCTCCGGGGTGTCGAGCCAGTAGTCGGCTGCCGCGTTGAAAAGCGGGTTGTGCATCTCTGCGGTTGCGACGTCGGGCATGTGCGGGATGGGGTCCGAGTCGGAGTCGGAGCCCGAGTCGCTTTCGGGGTCGGCATTGTTGGCTTGCTCCTCGTCAGCATCATCGTTCTCGATCAGGGTCATGCCGGTGTTGTTAATATTGTGATTGTTCTCGGCACCTTCAGCATTCTGGATCGATGGGTTGATGTTCTGACTGAGGGAGGACATGGCCGGATACTCGGGCTCGCTGTCAAGTTCCTCCATCTGGTCGGACTCGTAGTTCATGTGGTTATTGTTCTGGTCGCCAATCTGAGGGCGCCTGCTTGCGTTGTCCATGCTGGTATGCGTGGCAGAGCTCTCGGCAAAACCAGAGCTGTTGCCTTGGGCAACTGACATAATCTGTTTTGTGTTTAATTTTCCGCGGTCAGCTTTCAGTCGATGAAAACATCTCATTTTTATTTTCGGGTGTCATAAATCAGGATGAATCAACTTACCTTGAGACCGAGAAGCTGATACTCAACCGACTGCGCGTTCTCAAGAGCCTGGCGTGCGACGTCGTCGTTAATCCCGGAGGCCCCGGAGTTGGCGATGTTGGGGATGACGGGAAGAAAATTGTGGTTGTGGACAAGATTCGAAATGTTGAAACCAGCACCCACGTTCAAATTTGCCGAACCTGGCAAGCCAGAAGGGGCGTGGAAAACAGACTGCTGCTGCTGCGGATCCGCTTGTTGCTGTGGCTGTCCTTGTTGCCCTGACTTCTGGGGCTGGTGCGTGGCTTCGGAAAACAAAGAGGGGTCGATCATCGAATCAGAAATCGGGCCCTGCGGGAAAGAGGACGCAGTGGGAGCAGGGTCAGAAACGAGTGGCTGTTGTTGGTGCTGCGGTAGTTTCTGCTCCTGCTCTTGCCGTTTTGCTTCGGGTGACCAGTCGGAAACGGACTGCTCACTGCTCGGGTACGTGTTTGAACCCGGGAGCGAAGCCATGTTGTCGGTGGTGGAGTAAGAAATGCGAGCTGGGTTGGCAGATGGGAACGAAGAAGTGTCGCTGAAAAGCGGAAATCCAAAGGTGCTTGGGCCGGTAACGGGGTTGTGGTTGGTGGAGTGGCCGAAAGCAAGATTGGGCTGGTAAGGCTGGTACACCGGCGCCGAAGTCGATGTTGCGAGATGCCCGTGTGGCTGCCTCAGTCCACCCTTGGCCTGCTTGTCAAAGGTGGCTCGCGGGTTGTAGCCGTGGGATGGGTCAGCCAGACTAGGCTTGGTTGGCGGGGCTGTTGTAGCGGGGAGGACGGGTTCCTTCTTCCCTGGGATCTGGAGAGGGCCGGAGGTTTTTCCGGCAAGAATGTCCTTGTTGAGCCGGAGGAACTCCATGTGCTTGCCCTCAGGTTTCTGGGGCGCCCTTATATAGCCAGCTGGAGTCTTGTCAGCTTCGTCAGCCTTGGGGATGGCAGCGGGGCTCTCTTTATCGCCGCCTTTTAGCTTGGCGGTTTTGCTGTTGTGCAGCAGAGGACTCTTTAGCACCGGGTTGGGGTACCGGACAAAGCTTCCGGTCTCCCGCTCCGGATGTTCTTGAATCGCGGCGAGGTTGCCAAGCCCTTGTGTGCTGCAGGGGTGTTAGTTAGCATATGGTTGTGTGGTGAGAGTGAACTTGGTGTTGTAGTTGTTTGACCTAGTGTAAACACAAAGGGGAAAGGGGGAAGTAAACAAAAGAAACCACTTACTGGCGTTGGCGCCACCAAGACCCCTGGGATACAGGTGACTGCGAGAGAAGTGTGTTAGCTGAAGTTCTAGTGGTAATGTGTCCATCATTGCGAAGTTGTGAAGAGTAATGGCACGCCCGCAAGGGAAGCCATAAATTGCCAAGGGTGAACGCTCGATGCCAAGCGCACATTGACCATAACTGCTTAAGACCACCTGGCGTCGGCCACTTCCCCTTCACAGTTTCACACTCTCATATTTTCCCTCAAGGTCCCGGGAGAACAAAAAAAAAAAAACCCCACATCGCCCGCAACGGAGAAAGACTTACACCATGAAGCGAAAAGGGGTTGTTGAGTCCTTCGCTGACGGACCGGCGGCCAGGTGGCAGCGGCGGACCGGAATTGCCCCGGTTGGCGCTAGGCGGAAACAGCCGTCGTCGGACCGGCAAGGCGGGTTTCAAGACCGGCGACTCCGGCTCGGGAGAAGGAGACCCCTGAGTCGGGGTCACTGGGTTGCCCGCGGTGTTTGATGGGCCGCGCTGGAGAGCGTTAGAGGTGTGGTTCGATTCGAATGGGGGGTAAGCGTGGATGAGAGGTTCGAAGTGCCCATTGGGGGGACCGAGCGCCGCTCATCTCGGCGCTCAGTGGTGATGAGGCCAGGATGGGGATGGCCCAGCCTCAAGAGATTCTGATGGTGGAGGGTCGGATGGGAGAGGGCATTGAGGGAAATGGCGAAGGCGCAGCTCCGATTGAGTCTCTTCAATACCGGAAAAGAAAGGAAGATACTTACTGGGCCGCGCGTTGGAGTTCCCGGAGTCTCATACTCTTCTTCGTCGTCGCTTTCGTCTTCGACCTCGGTGGCATTCTCGTCGATGGTCTCGTCATCATTAACAGTGGCGTTGCCATCAACCGTTGCTTCGTCATCGGCGTCAACGCCGTCGTCGTCATCTTCCTTCTTGATCACCGGGCCGTCGCGCGAGGAGCGACCAGCTTGACGGTTTCCACCCCGCGCCCGGCGTTGGCCAGGCTCTGGAGTCGAATCGGCACGCAAAGCAAACATCGCCCTCGCCGTCGGATACACTGTTTTCATTTCCTTTCCCTCCTTATAGAAACAGGAATAGAGGATGCCAAAGGAACTCTTGAAACTGGGGGAAAACAAGGAAAAGGGAGCCAGGAAAACAGCAAACTCGTGTGGTGGGAGAAGAAAGATTCGCAGGTTTGGGGGAATTTGGGAAATCTCTTTAAATACCTTCGGCCGTGGGAAGGTGCCAACTAGAATTGAGATCGTATCGTGATCGGTTGTGAGCCCCGCGAGGGTTCAAAGCCCTCGCCGGCTGACCGGGGCGTGAGGGCTGGGTAAGGCATCGATATGTGTTGTGGCTGTCGCTTTGTAATCGACGCGGGGGTTACGAAACATGATATGGATGAGGAAGTGGTGGTGTGAAGACTTGGGAAGGTTGACGACAATAGTTTCGTTCGGGTGTGGCGTTGAGACGTCGACCGTGGACACGGTTACAAACGACGACGGGAAGCTCACCAAACGCGAGACATCTCGTTTTGGGTACGTCACTAACACAGTCAGCTTCTGGCACTTGGGGAGTCTTATATTGCCCTCAGACGATGGCATGCCTTGAATAGAAGTCACAGAACCAGACAGACGTGGTACATCGAGCTCTCTGTGGGCACTAGTTGTGATTCGACAGAACTACGGCCCGGCCAGAGGTACATTGGTGCCCAGGTACGAAGAAGAGTGCCGCTGGGGACACTAGGAACATTAAGGTACTTTCTCCGGGGCCATTCTGGCATTTTGCTGTTTCTTGGGGGGCTTTTTATATTAAAGAGTGCACTCTCTTCCGGTAGTGAACATTGTAGCACGCAACAGGACTTGGATTTCAGCTTGCTCGAGGTAATTACCTGTACAGAAGCGCTCGCCTTACTAGGTAGCCAGATTTGTGCTCTAAATCTAGGTAGGTAAGGGTCTCGAATGCAATCCAAACAACAACCCACTTAATAAAGATTGAGTTCAACAATTCATTGGCAAATCATGCACAACAAAAAACCGTTGACTCAAATGCCAGATCGCTCTTGCCGATATCTGCGATCTTTGATGCCATGGACAAGGGCCGCGGAACATCCCGCAAAACGAAGACAACACCCCATCTGGACTCGGGTGATGTCATACCAGTCAAAGCCAATCATCCACACTGCAGCCTTCAGCATAGCAATGAGCTGGCAAAAAAAAAAAAGCAAATAGGAATCTTTAAAGTGCAACAACCATTACCGGCCAATCTTGTGCCACGTATGCCCTCGTGGGGCCGCTGAAAGCGGTGACCCGCCCACGCCTGCAATGGAAACCAAGCCGAGGGTTTCAGCTGCTGTGTCTCGGACTTGCGGTTGCCTTTTTGAGCGGTGATGATACCCGAGACAAAACAGCACGGGATACTTAAGCTAGCCATGCCCGCCTCCAAACCACCAACATAATCCACCTTGAACTTCGCTACGATTGACGGAAGCTATGGCGACGATTGGAAATCCCGAGAACTTGACGCTGGGTACTTCGTTGCCGCCAGGAAATCCGCATGTAAGTCATAGTTCCATTGAACAAAAGATAAGTCCCACGAGGAACTAATTGAAGCTAATGTGTAATTCTAGGGCGTGAGCGTTCACCTCCCGAAATGGGCCGACACGGTCGGTTGGGCATCGCGCGAGCAACGGGTTCTAGACGCCATGAACACGGGGTATCCTCGATTCTTCATGCCTCGGATCGCCCACCAGCTAGCGGCACGCCTACTTGAGTTGCGAAGGAAAGCCGAGAACGGTCCGGAAGACGGCACTCAACCCGGGAAAATGGCGATGCTACTGGATTCTGCCCGCCACGCTCGCATGTGCCTGGATGCCCTGCCAAAGTGGGAAACTATTGGCCGGGAACTGGGCCCGGGGGAAATCGAGGGCTATGTTGTCACTTGGAATGGTCAGATCACACCGTTGCAGGATCGAGGCTACCCTGAGGAACGAGAAGAGTCCCCTGCTCTAGGCAAGGAAGACATCCTGCTGGTCGCATATCCCCAAGACCTCGCTCAACCCGCAAAGGCGTTCTGGCAGCACACCGGTTTCGGTATTTCCAGTCGGCGCGCGTCGTACTGGCTGGAACATGCCCCGTTTCTAACCGGTAAATCCACGAGTTCAGCCACCAACGCATTCGCAACGGCCGCTACTGTGAACACAGCGCGCGAAGCCATCAAAAACCGCATTGCCGAGGGCTACTCACTCCCCTCCCAAGACCTCCACGTCTCCCCATCCGACATCTTCCTCTTCCCCACCGGCATGACCGCCATCACCGAAACCGCCCACGCCCTCAAGTCCCTCCGTCCCGCAGACCCTTCCAAACCATACCACGCCGTAGTCTTCGGGTAAGCCTCCCCAATCCTATCTTAATCACCACAACCACTAACCCATTTTCCTCCCAGCTTCCCCTACGTCGACACCTTCAAGACCCTCCTCCACACCCACCCCCACCCCTTCACACTCACCCTCCTCCCCTCGACCCCCTCCGCCCTCACCGACCTCGCCCACCGCCTCATCACAGACCCAACCTTCCACCCCGACGCGCTCTTCACCGAAGTCCCCGGGAACCCCCTCCTCCAAACCCCCGACCTGCACACCTTGTTCCAACTCTCCCGAGAACACAACTTTGTCTTGGTGGTTGATGACACGATAGGAACGTATGTCTCGCTGGGGTTGTTACCGGAGTGTGACGTGGTGTGTACGAGCTTGACCAAGATGTTTAGTGGGGCGTGTGATGTCATGGGGGGAAGTGTGGTGCTTAATCCGCGGGGGAGGGTGTACAGCGCTTTGCGCTCAGCACTAAGCCGCGAGAGGGAAGAGACGGACCGGGCATGGTTTGGGGAGGACGTGCTGGTGATGGAGAGGAATAGCCGGGATTTTAAGGAGAGGATGGGGAAGGCGAGTGGGAATGCGGAGGTAGTGGTGGGAATGTTGAGGGCGAGTCAGGTGGTCAGGGAGGTGTTTTACCCGTTGGGGAGTGAGACGCAGGAGGGGTATGATCGGTATCGGGTGGAAGGAGGGGGTTATGGGTTTTTGTTGTCAGTCAAGTTTGCGCGGGCGGAGCAGGCTGTGGCATTTTATGATGCGTTGGATGTGGCGAAGGGGCCGAGTTTGGGGACGAATTTCACGTTGTGCTGCGCGTATACGTTGTTGGCACATTATAGGGAGCTGGCGTGGGCGGCGGAGTATGGGGTGGTGGAGGATCTGGTGAGGATTAGTGTTGGGTTGGAGGACGTGGAGTGGTTGAGGGAGAGGGTCGGAAGGGCGTTGGCTGCGGCTCAGGAAGCTGGAACGGTAGGAGTGTAGCTGTAATGGTGGTGAGATGACATAACGTAATTCAATGCCAGTATTCCAACGGGAGCTTTCCCACGCTGTTCCCAAGCGATCTAGGTCGGGCTGGTCGCGGGGAGCCGGCGTAGATATTCCAGGTGTTTAATGATCACGGGTAAAACACAAAAAGTTCGTCATGTCGAGACTTTGTCGGCCTAAGCCCAGCTGTCGCTTGCTTGCTTCACATGTCTGGGTGTGTATAAGCGTCGCGTCGGTATATCACACTTCATTGGGGAACCTCAGAGAGACAAACAAAGGGCCTCTCTGACAATAATTAAATAAAGAAACCAGGAACCCTAATTAATAAAGCCTAACTCTTCACCTTTTTAGGGCCTTCAGGCTTATGGAAAGGCATGTTCCGCCCACAAAACTCCATCCACACACCCGTGACCCGGCTCAAATCCAAACCGTCATTATCCCCCTCGCGAATCCCAATCGTCCACTCTCCCAACGGACCGATCGGAGCAACCGTGTGGGTGCTCACGTCGCCGCTCACATAGTCGTTCTCAATCGCCTGGCGCCCAAACACAAGGGATGGAAGGCAATCGTCAATGGCGTCGACTTGGGACGTGTCGTAGCTAAACTGCAGGTCGACCGGCCCGTGGTTGAAGTCATATTTGTTGGCGTTGGGGTCCCAAAGGGTTTCGTGGCCGAGGTGGCTGATGGAGACTTGGAGAATCTGGCGGTGGCCGCCGGTTTCGGGTTTGCGTCGTGCGCCTGTGGCAGGGCTGGGGGTTAGTTGAATTCCGGGGGAGCGGTTCCATAATTATTTAGGTATTTTGCTTGCGGGGGAACGCAAAAACGGAAAAAAAAAAAAAAAAAAAAAAGGAACACGCAACATACCAGGCAGCCAAACACGGACTTGATTGAGACGGATGTTCGCCATTCCGGCAAAGGTTTCCGTGCGTCGTGTCGGGGGAAAAGCCACGGTCGTCTCATACACCCGCCTTCCCTTGGAGTCCTTCTTCGGATTCTGGAGCAGCGTCGTCAGCTCAGCAGCCGATAGCTCATATCGCAGCCCCGGATCACCCCGTTTAGAGGGCCAGGACGACCAGGTCGACGACGCAAATCGCTCGACGCACGCTTGAAACTCTCGCTCGAGCGTCTGCTGGTTACCCAGCAGCTGGGCGTGTCCGCTCAGAGGCCCAGCCTCGGTGAAAGGAATCGGCCCCCGCGGGCCCCAGAAGCAGATTGCTCGCCCTTGGTAGTTGAGCTGCTGCATAATGTCCATGCGCAGGGTATCGCGCAGGCGGGTCATCCAAAAGAAGATGGATGGGAGGTTGGGGTCGAGCTCCAGGAGCTGTTCCGCGAGCTGGGGGTTTTGTTTGCGGTACGCCGCCAGTTGTGAGACAGCTTCTGCCGCGACCTGGATGGCCCCGTTGAAGCTGAGAACTGCGCTGTTGCGCTGCAGGACGAGCTTCACGTAGTCGTCAAGGATCTTGTCCAGGTCTTTCGTTGCTGTGAGGAGGGCGTCTTTGAACTGCTTAACGAGCGACTTGATCTTGTCGACGCTTGCGATGATCTTAAGACCGCCGGGGTCTTGAAGGTTGATCTTGCCGTCATTGTTCATGGTAACGGTTTCTTCGAGGGACTTGAGGGTGTCGGAACATGTCGCGAGCTGTTCGATGATGTCGGCCTTGTCAAAGCTGGCGCCCGTCGCGTCATGGACCTTGTTGGCCGCATCCCAGGCAATCTTCCCAATCTTAGCGCCTTCCATCACCACATCCACAGCCAACTTGAAGGATGGGGGCTGCACTAAGTTGGACAGCCCCTCGAACACTTTCCAAAAGTCAATTTGAGATGCCCGTCCAATTTCATCCTTCACCCGATTCAGGGGGCCCTTGATCTCCTCGCGCTTCTCGCTCTGGAGCTGTGCAAACTTTGTGACTTGCGCAGCCGCTGCGGAAATAGCCCCGTCCGGACCGCATTGCGAGTCTAGCAAACCCTGTAAACGCTCCTCGTTTTCCTTGCCGGCCTTGAGACTCCTGTTCAAATACTTCTTTACTTTGCCGTCTTTCTTGACGGCTTTCTGGTAATCGGCTGTCATGTCTTCCACCTCCTTCAGAGCCACGAGCAGCTTGTCAGCCCGCTGGGCGTACACCTCGGTGGACAGCCTCGGCACCCAGGATGGGTCGTGGCCGAAGATGTCCTGTCCAGCGAGGATTCGAGCCTGGCGCGTGCGCGCCTGTGACAAGACAAACTCCAGTTGCGAAAGTGCCGCAACTGTCAGCTTCTGCTCCGTCTCGAGTCGATCATACGCCTTGGCCTGCGCGGTCTCCCCGAGTTTGGGCACGAATGAAAGGCGGTTGACGAGCCGCGTGTACAATGCAGCAGCCTTGGGGCGAGATTCCGGCGTGTTGAGAAAGAACAATTTGTCCGCCTCGTTCAAGATCATCTGAGCATGCTCTGGGAAAACACAAGCCTGGCTCAGGCTGAGATACGCAGCATCTCGCTCCGGTGCGAGCACCAGAGAGGTGCGTGAGCCGTCTTTGCCTTCTTGGCCAGGCTTACCTGTGGACTTGCCAACGCCCCCAGCGCCGTAGCTTCCTAAACTCATTGTTTAGTGTTGTTATTTTCTCATTGTTTGCGGGGCAACTCAGGGGCTTTCTTGGAACAAACATACCGCCGAGGGCGCTGGGCATATCTCTTGTCGTCAAGACTTCTAATCTGATAGTGGCAGCCCTGAGATCATCGGTAATACCTTGAAGCTTGGTAGCAAAGGTTGAATCACCGGACGTGCGGGCGACAATTTGGGTCAGCAGCCGGATTTGACCCAGTATTTCTGACTTCCTGCCGTCACTGCCTTCCCCTGCGGGCGCTACCCACTGAACGATGGAAGCTGTGAGAGAGTCGACGGAGGAAACATGGGACGCATCCAACACCTCCGGAAAGTCTCCCGAGCCCAGCAGGCTGCGGATTGCGTCGAGGCACGCTTCTACAGCCTGCCACTCGTCACTGTTGTTGAAATGAGGTTTGGTAGTCGGGAGAAGCCAAGCCAGTTGCTGAACAGATGCGGCATATGTTTGATGCAACGTTACGGTATCTTTCAACGCGTCGAGCCGTGCCGGGTCGATGCGTCCTGGCGGGAAGGCATCACAACCGGGTAGAAAAGCGCCGTGAACCACCGCCATTCTTCTCACCCAAGATTGATCCCGAAGTCCCCGCAAGCTGGCAAGAAGGTTAGCAGCCGGGTCCCCGTATGCTATGCTAATGGTGCCTGTAATCAAGGTTGCATTAACAAAGGTCACCGATTGATGGACGGAGTTGCGATCAAAAGAATGACGCGGCGGCGGACATACCAGCATCCCCCCCATTCCCCCCATTCCCGCCGGTGGCGTCTCTATCCAAAGTGTCGCCGCCGCGGGCGCCCTTGCCTCCATCGGCTTTGATCTTTAGCCCGATGGAAGAAATATCGGTATTCTCGACATACAGCCAAACGTTACCACCCTTGCTACCGGGGTCGCCAGCTTTCCCATCACCTGAGGGGGAAGCACTCATATCGATAGCATTACGCCCCGACACATTGATAGTGCAAGGAGCCGGCCCGGAAACCTTCAGTTCCCAGCAAAATATTCCAAGTGTTTTTCCCGGGGCCAAGATGTCTTTGGAAATGATGACGGTCTCGGCGTACACCAGAACGGTACTTTCGGGGACGTCCAGTTCGTTGAGGTCGAGGTCACCGGTGCTCAAGATAAGAAGCACATCGTCTTTGGCGTAGCAGACGTATGACTCTGACGCTGGTGAAGGCTTGAGCCCTTTGTTGGCGTCTGACATGACTGCGACGATTAAACCGCCCAAAAGCGTCAGGGAAAAGTAGATTTGTGACCAAGGAAGGTACGAGGGATCGGATGCGCACAGAGTAATTGGGGTAATTAAGAGTTTGACAATCCGCTAATGCAAATGTGATTTCCAGAGCAGTCAAGTCCCATCCGTGTCCGGCCTTCTTAAGCTAGAAAAGAGGGAAACACATGTTGCCACAAGACTCCGTGCCGCAGGATGCGCGTGAATCTAGTTAGGTAGGGTGGGCGAGTTGTTGCACACCCTTGCGTCGAAGGTCTCACCAATTCTTGCAGTGGTGCTCGGCAATCGTCCCAACAAATTCGACGGGTTCTCGAGCAGTTGGTTATTTGATCGACAGACACATCACTGCATATCACGCGTTGTGTTAAACGACCGGGGCTTCACACGAAGGACGATAGCTGCAGCTTCGTACCGAAGAGGTTGGCTAATCATATCAGGCATCGTCCCAAGACGGACCTCGGAGCAGTGATGGCTCCAGCTTGACCGAAATCCTAAATACACCATATTACCGCAACCCGCACTCTCACAAAATGCCATTGTGCACATTGCAAAATTTCGTTACCGATAACACTATCAAAATCCAAAGCAGCATACTAATACAGCAACTGGGAGAGCAATAGATACTGGCTCGTTGAGTGCATTTAAGCAGATCGGATTTCTCGTCTTCCGTACTTCGAAGTTCGAAACACCAGACACCAAGGTCCCTTGGCTCACGGCCACAATTCCGCAGTGTTGCTGCTTATCCGACTTGCCGCCTTAGGCCGAGAGACATGTCCAGTGCTGCAATGCAGGTATGACATGTGTGTACAGATCATGTCCAGCTGAGTTCAAGCCAGTCCAGGTGAACTGAACACATGCTATTGCGGGGTTGGTTTGTTGAATCCATGGCTATGTGGATACCTCTTGGTTTGTCGCCTTCAGCTGGTCGCTAGCTTGAGCACTAAACTACCTTAGACACACATTTGCCTTTTTGGCAAGCTTGCAGACCCTCAACATACGTTAAATCCCCCGTCTATCCCATGCACAGGACACTGCATATGACAGAGACTAGAGTGTGGGGTCGATTCTCAGACTTGCTTGTTCTGGCAACTGTTTCGCACTTGCCGGGGCAAAGTTTTCACTGGGTCGCCGACTCGAAGATTATCGTGTTTAAACGATCACAGTACTATGTAGACTTGAGGCCTGATCTACATGTAACTAGTGGAATGCTCACCTCCATCACACGTATCAGTCTCAATGTCTCATCAGCAAAGCGACCATCCGCCCAGCTGAATGTGGGGCTCAATGCCGACGTGACATCTCAGGGTTGGACCTGGATGTGGGACCAAGTAAAGAAGAGAAGCCCGCGCATCGTAGGATATTCACCCCTCTGCACAGATGCCCAATCCGGCAATGTACCCGGCCTCGGATTCAACCATCTACGGTAGCCATATCTACGTCAAGTGACGAGTGTGACGTGTCTCACCATTTGGACATACCCCTCGGCACGCCGTTCACGGTCACCAAGATGTGCGCAGTTGTCTCCAGTCACCAAACACTGACATCGCCGCATCATCGCTCACCTGCTTCTCCATATCATCGTTGCTAGCAACATGTAAAATATAACTGCCCCGTCTCTCCTTCTTTTCACTCCCCGATAGCGAAGACAGGACGACGTACCTTACTTCCAGTTAAAACCCCCAAACACCACATAATCGTTCATTGCAAAGCATCATGGCCCCTCAAAAGAACCTCGCGTTGCTTGCGAAGCAAATGGAGGGCCAGAACTCCATCCACGACTACGATGTTGTTGTTTCTTACAATGAGAATGAACTCAACAACTTTCTGCTACAGAGAGCGGCTGAGGTTGGAACTCCAACATCGGAAGGCTTGAAGTGGGTTGAGCACACCAAGGGTACAGTACCACCCACCCCCATTCGTCCCCATTCTCACGCTGACCCACGGATTTGTCCCCTCCGTACCTGTGAATTGTTGGCTGTGTAGAGTCGCTCTGCAATCGAATGTTATAATTCAATTACTAACTGCATGGTCTTATTTGCGTCCAGATGACTTTGACGAGGAATACACGAACACTCTCGAGGTAGCCTTCGGCAGCCCGTCGCTCCAGATTCTGGACCGGGAAGGGAACATCACCTTCTCCGCCCCTATGACTGGCTCAAAGACAGTCGTACGGGATAGCGACGGGAGGGAAAAAATCACCAAGTTCGCAAACGTGAAGGTTGTCATCACTGCCAGTCTATCTACCGTCAGTGGCACCACCAACGCGGCCGGCAAATTCACCCCTGACCCCTCCCCCGATCCCTCCCGCGCCAACGAGGTAAGGATCATTGAGTCTGGAAACGACACGGCTCTTGGGGTTTGCATTGACTTCCCGTCCCTCCTGGCGGTCGATTTCTACAACGATGGACAAGGGGGCAATAGCCCTGACGACCTCGACCAGCTCACCAGCCTCGTCAAGGCCAAGATTGAGCGGAGGTTTAAGGACTCTGGCTTCCAGTACTGCCTGGCCGGCCTAAACAATGAGAAGCCACAAGATCCCGGTGATTCCATCGTTCTGCAGCCGGCTCACTTCACGTTCTGTCTAGTGCATGGCGACGACGAAAACACTAGTGCGGTATGCATGGGGATTCTCCTCAAGGACAATCCAAATGCTGGGAAGAAACCGCAGCCTCTCTACTTTACCCCAGGCGGCGTGGAAGTGAACCCGATCCCGACTGGACGCACGGCAAGCATCATCTTCAGCCATCGAGTGATGGCTAGCTTGTTTATCATGGTATGTCCTTCTATGCACCGGCGAATTCCTTAGCTTCACCATTTGCTAGTCCCTAGCCCGCAATTCCGAGTGCGATAGACTAACAACTTCGTTTCCGAATAAACGTAGCCCGGGTTCAAGGGTATCACCAACCCAGAGTGTGCATCTCAAGCAGGCGATAGTACGATCTAATACCTCCCTCCTCCTCTGCATCACTCCCGAGCCATCCTAACAAGGCGTGTGTAGCCGGAATGAAGTTTACCCTCAACTTACCGTCACACGAGATCAAAGCCGACGGTTATGATAACACCACCACCATGGGCGTCAGCAGCCACCTTGACGGCTTCCACTTCAACCTCAACAGCCCCAAGACCAAGCTCGATATCGCTGCCGCTAACTCCACCTCAACACCTCCCATCAAGGTTTCATATGCAAGCGGAACCCTGAACATGGGATGGTCACACAGCACACCCGGCCGTGAAGGGCACCATGAATATGGAAGCGTGGACCTAGACTTCACCTTCACGGGCACGGCCACCTGGACGCGGGGCCCCAACCCTGAACAACACCCAAACCAGCTCGGGATGAGCTTCAGTTTTGCGTCCGTGCTCGGGGTCAAGGTCAACCCCAAGAACCACACCATCTGGGAGCGAATGTGTGGCGCCAGTGACGCATTGCCGCCCCATGCGAAAGATATTCATCCGGAAGCGCCCAAGATATCGATTGACATGTCGCCGATGGACTTCTTCCTGACTACCAACTTGCTCTTTCCAGGCGAGCACATCTTCCACATGGACGATCCCGGCCAGACGACGGAGCTGCAGGGATTGATGACCCCGCGGGATACCATCCTGACTGGCACTATCAAGCGCGTTGCGGTGTGAGGCGGCAAGCTGGCTGAAGCCAAATAATCATCGCTCGGGTTTCTTGGGATCTTCCCAAGACCTTCGGAAAGGCATCTGGGGGGGATTAAGGGATTAAGTTTGTGTAATTAATTATGTGTTCTAGCGAGAGTCCATGGCGGTCCGAGGTGGGCCGTCATCTACGGGCTACTCGCTGTGAGCGGTGAAAAGAAATATGATAATACCAGTCTTCCGATCCTTTCCTATTTATGCTCTTCACCAGTGCGGCCACAAATACCCTGTATACATACCATCGCACGCGGACAGCCTCTCCTTACCCCCACTCGCGTCGAAATTACATTTGCCCGGATGCATGGAGGACCGGTAAGGCTTGCCCTGAATGGTATGCCCAGACATGTAGGGCCGACGCGTTAGTTTAGAGCAAATGACTGGTCCTTGCTCCCCCTCCAAGGGAGCCTGGTGTATGCAGTGTCATGAATGCCATGCACGTTCCTCTCTCACCTCTCCTGCGATAAACCCCTGCCAGGCTGCCTCGTTCCGTCCAGCAAACTTCGAGGCTGATGCAACTCGACCCTTCTCACTGTTGGTGCTCAGAAATGGTGCACACACCGTATGTCTTGCTGTAATTATTTGGCGTATTTGCAGGCTTGCGATACCGCTTTTCGTTTTGGTTGTCTATCCCGTCTGGATTCCATGATCGATCTACACGACAATGAATATCAGCAACGGACAATACCCGGCTGAAAGCCTCAGCGGGGAGCAGCGCAAAATCCGTCTCCTCACGCTTTTACCCGGCACTGGCGAGGAGACAGTTAGATGCACGCTCCACAGTTGTCGGCTTTGAGAATCCGGAGAGCTACGAGGCATTGTCCTACGAATGGGGCAAATCTGGATCTCCGCAAACCATTCTGGTCAACGGCAGAGAGTTCGGCGTCGGCGACAATCTCTTCCAAGCGCTTCGGCATCTCCGGCTACCTAAGGCTGAGAGGGTTCTGTGGATTGACGCCATTTGCATCAACCAGTCCGATCTCCAGGAGCGGAACCATCAGGTTCAACAAATGGCAGACATCTATAGCCGGGCTCACCAAGTCATTGCATGGATAGGTCTGGAAACTGAAGACAGCAGGGAGGCATTTGAGTTTCTCCGGGGTGCCTTCGCCTTTAGTCCACACAATCGCAGGTCCCTGATGCACCACCCTGGGTGGAAGGCTGTTGATAAACTATGCTAGAGGGGATACTGGAGAAGAGTTTGGATCGTGCAAGAAATATGCCTTGCCCGACGACTTATCGTAAAGTGTGGCGCGAGCCAAATTCCCTGGAAGTACGTATCCGAGCTTCGCATGGCAAGGAAACATACTTGGCCCCAATACCTTTCGCATGGAGAGCGGACTTTCATCCGGAGCGTCCCTGCCTGCATCGACGACCAGCGGGAAAGGCGCCAGAAGATTGGTTGCATCCTATGGTCATTGCTCGAGACCTTCCAGGAGTCATTGTGCCAAGAAATCCACGACAGAGTCTATGGCTTCATCGGTCTCTCAAGCGACTGCAACGGCCAAGGTATTCCTGTCGACTATTCCAAGTCGGTCTCACAGCTCTATGAAGATGTTATGCGCTTCTATCAAGACAAGTTCCAAGGTCAACCTGGCATCGGGCCACCCCACGGTCCACAACTCGTGAAGTTAAGCGAGTTCCTCCACCAGCTGCTTGGGCCGGATCTTGCAACCGAGTTTGCTTCATCCACGTTACGCTCTATGCCAGAGTCTCTCGTTGAGATCTCAGCAACTCACGTGGTGATCATTGAACAATTCCTCGACTCGAAGCTTGCTGAGAAATACAAAGCGTCTAATTTGGCCCGTTTCCTCGAGGGAATAATACCATACTCCCACCTGGGGCACTGGCGTGACCTTGTTAGCCCCAATATTTCCGAAGTTCATGCGATCCATAACTCAGCTTCCGCACTCCTCTGCCACATCGGAATAGGTCGCATGGTTCCCAATATTAATCCCGTGGTTGGCACCAAGACGCCGTTCCTTGCATATCCGTCGAGACAATCAGCTTCCGGAGTGGATTACGGCTCCATGGGTGACGGTGCCGTGATTGGTGTCGCCCCCGAGGGAACGCGGCTCGGCGACATTGTCTGTACTTTTCTGGAGAGCTGCCTAGCGCTCGTTTTCAGGCCAACATCTGCCACGACAAGCTCACCAGGGGACGGGTCCGGCTACGAGGTGCTGCAGGGCGGGAGCTTTTCCCTTGTCGGTCGCGCCATTATTCATCTCTTAGGCGGCGAAGAACAACGGCGGTACAAGACCGTACTCAGTCCAGATAAGACGGTTGAGATAGTCCAGGCCAAGGGATCCTTCATCAAGGGCCGGGATGCGCCATGGCCCGTAACGGTCTCCATGGACATGCCAACGTTGTGGCTGGTAACACGATCCGAGGCCAATCTGGCTACAAGAGGGTTTTCCAAGGCCATGTTAGATCTACTGCCTCGGGAGGATTCATCCGCCGTGCTAGGCCGAAGCAAGCCAGCCGACGAGGAGAGGGACAGCAGTGGGCTGACAAGCACGCAGAAATTTGACAGGGAAGTACTGATGCTACAGTCAGACCCGCAGCTCCGAAAACACGCACTGGGGCCTGGGAGTGCGGGAATCGTGAACTTGGGGTCGACAGGATACATCAGCTCTACCCTGCAGACCCTATATATGCTGAAGCCCATTCGGATGGTAACTACCTTTAGTTATCCTTACCCGTTAGGCATCTCCCTTGCGTTGGCGGAAAGGTACTCATGCGCCGTTTAGGATATTCTCAACGACATAACCGTGCGCAGCGCCAGCGGCATCGGGGCGGCTCTCAATCACTTGTTCAAGCACCTGCACA
Source organism: Dichotomopilus funicola (assembly GCF_033296635.1). NCBI lineage: Eukaryota > Fungi > Ascomycota > Sordariomycetes > Sordariales > Chaetomiaceae > Dichotomopilus > Dichotomopilus funicola. The sequence goes on along the minus strand of NW_026944092.1, from coordinate 124,091 downwards.
GTTCTTCGCTACCCGTGTCGCCGTTGGTGCTGACGCGGGCCTTCGGGTGGGAGGACCGGAAACTCGGAGAAGCGCAGGATATATCAGAGTTCTTTAGGAAGTTCACCGAACTGTTCAGCTCGGGGAAGCTCGGAGACAGATTACGCAACACCTTCGACAGCTTGTTTTGTGGCAAGACTGAAAGAAGTGTTCGAGATCATGGGTCGTCTATGATTGAGCAGTTCTATGGTAAGAACCTACCTCACTCTAGAAACGGTGCTGAGTAGTCAAGTTCAGGCCGGTGCTGATGGTCAGGCAGATCTGCAAGCCAATACCCGTGGCCTTGACACAGCCGAAATCAACACCTTGGAGGATTCGATCCGTGACTACTGTGCGACATACGAAGGTGTAACGGTACACTTGCGGACCATACCGCCGGTCTTCCTAATCCACGTGAAAAACTTCTTCTATGATATAGAAAAGGACAATTTGGCTATGGTAAGTCACACCAAAGTCATAACGTTACATATTCATGGCTGATGTGTTGTAGGTTCGCACAAGATTCATCTACCCGCGTGTTCTAGATTTGGCGAGCATCGTTGACAACGGCACGGAGAACTCACCATCAGAGTTGCTCTACCAGCTCCATGGGTTAGCCACTCTTTGTAACCTTGACAATGCAACTTACAGGGAAGATGGGCTAACGAGTGTCTCTCACCTCGCAGAGTTGTAGTATTGGAAGAAGTAGAACCCCTTCACAGATTTCTCCTCCATCTGAGGCCGCGGCTGGAGAACCAGTGGCTACTTCTCTTCAACGAGTCTGTGACGTATGCGGGTGAAAGCGAGGTATTTGAACATAATTTCCATCTGGGCGCCGAAAAATTGCCGGCTGGTGCTCCTTTGAGGACCCCGGTTCTTCTTCTGTACCTTCGGATGTCAATGCTTGACACCATTCTAGGCTGAAAAGAAAAGCAGATACAACCTCATGTATTTTCTTTGCCTCTGAGTTCTGATAGGGACGGCGGCTTCTTCTAGTTAGGAAAATGGAGTTGTGTTGCCACAATAGTTCTGACCATATAAGACTCGAAATGAATCTGTATAGAAGACCTCGGCATAGAGTAGAAAGGGATATGGGATCTTTATATATAATTAAGCTCAGGGCCGATCACACCTACACATTCACTAGCACGGGCAACCTAGCGTCGATATACCGAAATCAGGGCCAGTAAGAGGAGGCCGAGAAGCCAGAGGTACATGTAATAGAGACAAGTAAGACAGAGCTTAGGGTCGATCATCCCTCTACACTAACTAGTATCGCTAGCCTACCGTCAATATACTAGAACCAGGGCTAGTAGTAGGAGGCGGAGAACCTAGATATATAGATAATAGAGACTTATAAGACTAAGCTTAGGGCTGATTATCCTAGTATACTAACTAGGATACCTAATCTAGCCTTGATATTTTGGAAGTAATGTTATTCCGATGTTAGTTCGGTCGCTGCTGTTAGATTGCACCTTCCAAATCCAGAACCAACCACCACCCCGCCACCGCAATGGCGACTTCCCATTTGAAACGATACAACACCACCATCAAAGGTATGATATGCGCGTCTTCTATTTTCTACATTCTTCTTATCTTACAATCCGTTTTCTTCCTCTGGTTCTAACTTTTCATCCAAGACGTCCCTAGGTAAGGTCCCGGCCGCATCAGCTGCCAAAATAAACGCCAGTCCATCCACCCCACCATCCACCCGGCAGATCGTCCAGGACTGCTCCCGGCGGTCTCAGATCATTCCCCTCGATTGCGTCAATATCGAGGTTTCCAATTTCCCTGCGCGGTTTCACCAGCGGCCAGAGATTCTCGGTACTACTGTGATGCCCGTCGACTACTCCCGCCCGGTAGACCATGTCATGCGGTATACTCTCGCTGGGGTAGCCTGGCACTTCGGCCTAGACGGTCTCGAGATCTAATTATCTTACAGGCCAACCAGGACGGGTCTACTCGCTTCGCTCAGATTGTTAACGAACGCGATTGGAGGATGCTCCTTATAGAGCTGAACATAGGGAGCCTTCCTATTGGTTATACCCTCTCTGCTCCTTCGACCGCGGGGGCTTCCATTCACATCTGGGCGATGCCTCGCGGCAATACGCCTGGCTAATACTTGAACCAGCCGTTGGTGGTAGGGCATGACGCTACGCTTAGCCCACCACAAGACCTCCACTTCCTTCGCCTCGAGCCTAGCGTCGTCCGGCAACCCGACTTTACATATACCCTTCCGGGCATGAAGATGGCCCTTTGCCTCCATCAGCTTTGGGCCTGCTTTTGGGTGCTCATCAGCAAGGCTGATCGAGGCATCGCGACCGCGCTCCTCGCGGACGATGTGGGGCTAGGCAAGACGGCCTGCTGTCAAAGTCTAGCTGCAAACAAGTCTGAAGTTCGAGCGCAGGATAGTTCCGCATGAGATCATCCTTCAGCACTGCGAACCCTTGGAAGGCTGAGCGGGAATTATGCAGAGATGCTGCAGGTATAGATATTGGGAGCTTGGTCACGGACTCGGAATAAATACCATATTAATGTTGCCATATAATACGCTGAAACCTTTCTACTAAGATATCCCTTACCAAACATGACAAACACAGCTCCGTTAATGGCGAGTTGGCGGTGTCGAACGCTGCCTGTCCCAGTGGATTTGCTGCTTCTCCGTGACGTGAACATACGGCAGCGTCATAAAGAAGTCCATCGAGGCCATATGCGAGAAGCTTAGCTCTGTGATCTACACTGGCACCACACAGATGGACAAGCAAAGACCTCGAATATCTTGAGATAAAACAATGGTAAACATCACGGGAAAGTACTTCGTTAGGTGCTCGTAAAAGCCTTGATTGTTCACTATCCCATTCTAGGGAAGTTCTTGATCTCTGGAAACCGGCAGCCGTCCGTCCATAGAAAGCGGGGAAGTCCAACAACCAGCCAGGCTCACCACTCCCAGCTGTCGTCATTCTCAACCCCCGCTCTACCTAGCTAACTGACTGAGAATCCCGGTCCCATGCGTACAGTACAAATCTATTCATGATGCAAAACGCAACGCAATGTACCGCGACTCAAAGTCAAGCGAACACAAAAAAGGGGGAGCAGAAAACTCAGAAAACTCAAAAAACAGGACGACATCTGTCCGTCGGCAAAGAAAAAGCCCCGCCAGCCGTCTATGTCTGATCCCCGCCCCACCATCCCCTTTCTTTTCTTTCTTGTCTTCTTTTGTCTCTTTCCCTTTGGTGCGCCGCCCGGACGATGATGAGAAAAAGCGAAAGGAGCCATTAAGCCCCCAAGCCCCCTGCCATCTCAAGCCGGGTAGGTAGCCCAATGTTCAAATCTTTCTCTCTCCCAAGCGACCAATCCTGATGCCATGCGAGTGTAAACCCATCGCTCAAACAAAAAAAAAACGAGGAAGTGACCCAGACGCTCCATGCCAACCCAACCCCCCCGATAAAACGCCTCAAGTTGCGTGCACCGCGTGGAAACCGGTGCAACAGCACTCAGAAGGGGGTAAAGAGAAACTCAATTAAAGCTTGCTCTTTACCTGCCCTTCTTTGCCGCTGGGAAGTCACAGCGGCTCCGGGATATGGTCCTCGACCGCGCTCAGCGCAGCCAAGTTGACCTCACCCATGCTAAGGACACCACCACTGGTCGAGCCCGTGCCACTTCCCCCGACCCCAGCAAGAAGCGCCACACACTCAATGACGTCCTCAGGTTCGAGTAAGTGCCAGCGGGCCAGCGTGACCTTGGTGCTAGCGCCGACCGTGACAGTGAAGCACTGATCCGACTCCACCTCTGCAGCCGCACCCTCACGGCCTTGACTTGGCTGAGTCAATGTGTTCAAGGAGCGGAACATGTCTTCGTCCGTGAAATCATCGCCCATGCAGAGCACGAACTCGATCTTATTCGGGGTCGTGTCTCCCTCTGCGATGGGTGACTTGCCGGCCTTGGCACGCATCTCGGCGTTGTAGGTGTTGACGAGCCGTTTGGCGATCTCGCCCTTGTTGATGAACGTCGGGCGCACCTCCAGGTTGGCCTTGCCGGCCATCACCTCAACATCCCACTTGCGGCCGACTGTGCTCTCCAACTCGTGATGGCATTCGCGGGACATGTGTAGGCCTTGCTCTGGGTCGGCGAGACGGTAATGCCAAGTGAGGGCACAGCGCTTTTGCTCGATAAAAGAACCTGGAGGCCAAAAATGTTAGGGTTCAATTGACACACAGCCCTGAACCGGGGGAAACTTACCAGGTACTCGGTCGGTGTACTTCTGGAACACATCAAGCACCTCCTTCTGCCAGCTCATGTCAAACTTCTCGGCCAAGTTGACCCACTCAGTCGCGCCCGGATTCTTCATGAAGCTACCGTGCTCAGCACTGAAACCGAGGCCTTCGATGTGGCCCAGATGCTGGGACAGGAACCCCTGGTCACGGCCCGAGATGATCCAAACCGCGTTGAGGGGGTCGGCGGCAAGCGCCTTCAGGCTATTGATGACGCGTTCCGAGGGGATGGCAGCGCTCGGTTCACGGACGATCGGCGTCAGGGTGCCGTCGTAGTCAAACATGAACAGTCTCTTCTTAGCCTCGCGGTACTTCCGGAGCATGTTGGAGCGGTCGAGCAGCGGGGTCGCAACGACGTTCTTCCTGTTTCCAAGGACAGTGACAAGACGGCGAAGGAAGCCAGCGATCCAATACTGAACGTTCTTGCTAGTAACATGAGCGAGCAGGTTGTGTTGCATGGCTTCGCGACGGTCCTGGGGCATGGTGAGAGCGTGGTTGATCTGCTCAGCCACTGCAGTGAGGTTCCACGGGTTGATGTGGATGGCGTCCTTGAGGGAGCCCGCTGTGCCGCTGAACTCGGAGAGGATAAGAGGACCAGCGGAGTCGCGTTGGCAGATCACGTACTCGAGCGAGGTGGTGTTCATGCCATCCCTGACCGAGGTGATGAGGCCAATATCAGCCGCGCGCAGCAGGGCAAAGTACTCATCCTGGCTGATGTACTGCGGGTAGTGCAGGACGGGCGAGAAGCCCAAAGAACCGTAGGTGCCGTTGATAGACATGACAAGTTCGTTGACGCGGCTCGAAATCTTATTTTCGGCGTCTTCCCTCTCCTCCTCAATGTTAGTGGGAGAAGTAACTTGGATGAGAACCACTTTGTCGCGCCATTCGGGGAACATCTCGAGGAAGCGCTCAAACGCCATGAGCTTCTGGGCAACACCGCGAACACTGTCGAGACGGTCGCGTCCGACAATGAGCTTCTTGCCAGCGTACATCTTCCGGAGCGCCGCATACTTCTCGTTGACAGATTCGGTCCATGCCAGGCGAGCGACTTTAGTAGCGTCAATGCCAATTGGGAACACACCGACTTCAACGCGAGTGCCATACGCTTCCACCCCAGAGCTGTTTGATGGGAAGCCCAAAATGCGGGTGCAGCAGCTGGAAAAATGGCGAGAGTAGCTGTAGCTCTGGAAACCGACCAAGTTTGCACCAAGGACGCCCTCCAACACTTCCTTCCGGCGCGATAGGCAACGCAGGAACTCACTGCTGGGAAACGGAGAGTGCAGGAAGAACGCGATGTACATGTGCGGAGCGCGTTGGCGCAGCATGCTCGGGAGGAGCAGAAGGTTGTAGTCGTGAACGATGACAATGTCGCCGGGCTTGTACACTTCAAGAATCCGGTTGGCGAACTTCTGGTTCATGCGGTAGTAGTCGGCCCATTGGACACGCTCGGCACGGCCATCGGTCGGTTCGTGTTGCTTGTAATGGAAAAGCGTGTACAGCTCGTTTTCGGCGTAACGACGCCATCTAGCCTGGTCCTTCAAGTGAATCCCATCCTCGTGTCCTTCCACATCATCAGCCAACCAGACGGGGATTGTCTTAATTTTCTTGTCGTGCGAAAGCTGGTTCTCCAAGCGATCGATGTCCTCTTTCGGGATCCAAAGACCATCGACAACCGGAGGGGTGATTGGGCGCTGATCGACATCGACGGGGATCGGTTTCGAAAGCTCGCTCAGAGGTTGGATGTGAACAGTCGTCGTCGGCGGGGTATCGGGCGGCGAAATCTCGTCGGGGTGATCAATCTCGCCTGTCCAGGCGACAACGGTGTGGTTCCAGGGGACTTCGTCCTCGGAGAGGAAATTGAAGGAGTCGAACAAGGCCGATTGGCCACGGCGCGGTGTCAATTCCTAGAAGAGCAAGCGATGACATCAGCCCCACCATTCCGCTACGGCTTGGCAAACGCTTATTCCACGATGGCTTGTTGAAAATTCGCGAAGGAGCAAAAACGAAAATCAACTTACCCAGTCGGCACCCTTTCGATACTTAAGCGAATGGGGGAGATTGAAAGTTGCAGAGATAATGTTGCCGGTCAAGGCCAGGTCCGGGCTAATCGATCGGATGTCCGACATCGAGGCCTTCGACGGCGCGCTGGAAGTCGGGTCGGGAGAAATGGGCGGCGAAGTTACCGACGGAAGACTGGAGGGAGCCGTCGCGTTCGGGTTCACGGCGAGACTCACACGTTGCATGAATTGGTTTCCCTCTTCGGCGCCCGCTTCGATCTTGTTTTCGAAACTCTGGCCCTCGCGGTCGGTGGTATTGGGCCCCGGCGAAGCCGCGATCGCATGGTCGAAGTCATGCTTGGAGAAGTAGCTCGGCTCACCTTCACCATTCGCATCGGCCGAGTCGCCGTTGTTCTCAGAGTTGTAGGCATCGCGAGTAATGCCGGGGGTGACGGGCACATCCGTCACAGACGGGCGCTCGTGGGGTGGGAACGAGGATTCTCCGAGATCCGGAACGTTTGCGCGCGGGGCATTCTGCTCGGCAGGATCCGCGTTGCCGGATGCGCCGTCAGTTGAAACCATCTCGGCGTCGCAAGACTGGGCGCTCGAAGTTGTTTGGACTCTTTTGTTTGTGGCGTCGGAGAGGATGTAGGCCGGTAGAAAAGGTCACGAAAGAAGAGGGAACGCAAAATAAAGAGGACGCCGTGCTGCCCGCCAGCCCACGAACAAGTGCACAATGTTAGCGGGGCAGGATGGCAGTTGTGCAACGGGGAACGGCGGCCAGGCAACTTGGCAGTCGACCAGAAGTGATGACGGGCAACAGAGGGGTACAACTGGGCCTAGGCCCGCACCTCATTCCAGTAAGTGGGGCCCTAGCTCTTGTTATCAACGCACTTGCCTGGACTGGGCAAAAAAACAATTTCACCCTTGAGTTTACACGTGGCTGTACCTTTATTTTCTCTGATGAAGGTTGAATTTCCGATAATTAAGCATTGCTTTTTTAACTATGCCTTTTGGCACCGAATTCCCAAACTTCCTTGCTATAGAATTACACTTCTCACGACCCAGTTTGCACACTGCTCGTGTCACAAGCGCAGGGCACAAAACCGAAGCGAGGAGATGATAGCGGGGCATCGCTGAAAGGAGCAACATTCCAACGTTTCAACGGATAGCACTGCCCATCGAGTTTCCGAGGCTCTGCCAGTTGCGAGCTGCATCGTTAGCGGGATCGCTTACAGGGGCTAGGCGGGCAGGGATTCAGCCCTCGAGGCCTTCATCTGGGCTTCACCGTTTCTCGGCCAGATACGTGGGCATGCAATGCACCTGTTGATCACTTTTGGTTAAGTCGTTCCACCGTTGGGCCTCACTCATTCCTCGGGTGGTGTCGGGTTCAAGATACAGGGCAAGTTGCCCGTTCTCCATCAAGGCTTGATTGTTGAATGTGCGTAGTACATCTACCTTAAAAAACCTCAGAGTTTCAGCCGTTCTAATTGGGAAGTCCACAAAATGAATGGAAGTTCCTGGTCATGTCAATGGCTAAGGGGCATTTCTGGAACAAGGTGGGGCTCGTTGACTGAGACGGGATCGCGGGCCTGGAGAAAAAAAACAGCGCTGACCAGTTTAAGCTAGAATAACTAATTATGTTCTTCTCCAACTCGCGCCTCGTCCTTCTTTCATCAATCCCACTTCCGCTTCTCAACAGCACCCGACCGCGATCCCGAACATCGGAACCCAGCCTCGGAAAAACCTCACCCTTCCTCGTTCCTTCCCCAACTCCTTCCGCGTGTCAGTCATCGCCAGGCCTCAAATCGACGACCCAGCCGCCTGCACTATACGTTAACTGACCTTAGCCCAAAATACCCAAAAACACCCACCCCTCCGATAACACCCCCCAAAAAAGCCCGCAACCGCAAACGATGCGCCATTTTCAAAATTTATCCCATCGCTTGTGGTTCGCACCATCCCTCATTCCCGTGCTGCCGCCGTAGTTGAGCCGGCGAAATTTGGCCGCAATTCCCCGACAACGACTGTGCTGCATGTCTTTCGCCCTTCCTTTTCTCTCTCGCGCCGTTTGTTTCTCCCCACGACTCACAACCAACCCCAGAGGAGCGGGCCGGATGCTGAGCGGGGACGCTTCACATGGCCTGATCCCTCGACCCGACTGGCTTCGCTGCCGCGATGCAACCCCAGGTCAGACAGAAGGTGGTTCGATTACAGCGGGACGGGAGCGCCAACAGAAAACGGGTCGCAGAGCGAGCTGAGGCAGGGCCCTTTTTGATCCTCTTCCGGGATGGAAGATGAACAGATGCGCCGCGCCCGGGGTGAGGTCCCATGTCCGCAAAGGAGCCGCATGCGGCGGGAAAAATAAGAAGCTCTGATCAATTAACGAGCCGCTGGGCTACCTAAGGCCAGGCTTCAGTGATGGTTCGTTCCGACACAATACCTAAGCTACAGTAGTGTACGGTGCGCTTTCCCGGAACCAGCCGCCCGTCGGCACATCGCCAAGGTTGGGTTGTTGTTGCCCAGTGCAACATTGGGTTGACACCCATCCGAAGGTACCACCATCATTGCGGCATCGTCGCGCCGATGAAGTGAGAGACGTGAGGCATTTAGTTGGAATTTCAGGGCGACGATGTCGTTATGTCGCTCGTACGTATCACAACGGGAGTTGCCTGCTTGTGTCTTGCCGCGTGGCGTGGCCGTTGAAGCGCTTCGGATCCTGGAGCATGGAAGCCAACCCCAGTTCTAGTCTTCGCCTCGAGAAGTGTACTGTGGAACGCCACGCCCGTTGTGTTTTGCGCCGTGGACGTTACGCGACATGGAAGGCGACTACATGGTCCAGAAAAATGAGCTGTCCTGTTAATATTTAGTTGATACGATACGCCAAACGACAAGTACACACAACGTGAGAAGTTTCCCTAGTCATCACCGAAATGCGTTGCGATTCGACTAAAACTGCCTGTAAATGCTACTATGCTATGCAATAAAGGCTAGGACTCGCTTCTCTCTCGAACTTCAATGATCTACCCCGTGTCAGCCTCCTTAGATCAGAGGCGCAGGGCGGCTGTGTCCAACTGTAGAACGATACCGCAGTTGTCGCACGACAGTCACACAACACCCTAGAATTCGACCGGAGGGTTGCTCCGGAGCAACGCAGTGTCGTCACTCAGGACATAGGACTCCCCGCATGGCTTAAGAACCACGATTCCACGCTCCCGGTCCCGGCCCCGGATAATGATCCGGCGTCTCCCATCGCTCTGTAACCAGTCTGTCACCAGCAGAATCAGTGTAGCTTCCGCACGCCTGTGGCAGGTCATGCCTTCGCACATTCAACGACGCAGTTGGAAGTCCGGTGGCTCACGTGGAACCCTACTACCCTCAGTCCTGCGGCTGTCGCAAGCTCCCGGAACATTGCTTCATTCCGGAGCTTCCCGCCCAGGTTGAGCATCACGACGTCCACAAGACAGTTCTGTGTTGTTGGGACTTCCAATAACCGCTCCTCCATGATGAGAACCCGAGCCTTGGGATTGTCGTCGGGCAAGGCATCGGCTAGATGTTGGAGGATGTTGACAGAGGCTTCGTCGGGATAATCCAGGAGGATCCTGCGAAGGATGTAAACGAGACCGCCTGGGGGTGCGTTAGCAAGCACAACCTCATAATGCAAAGCCAAATGTGCGTATGTCTACCCACCTTTGAGCGGCTGCTCCTCATGAAAATCTTGCTCCATCATTACCACCTTTGCCAACACCCCGTCTCGGTTATCCTTCGCCTTATCAATCACCTCCCGTCGGTCCTGCAGCAGACACTGCTCAGGCCGCAACCCGTCGACATCCCTCAACACATCCTGCAGCAACTGGCCCAACCCACCCCCTACGTCTACCAGGGTCGGCGTCCAATTCTCCCACGGCTTGTAATTACAAAACACCTTCGCCTCCTCACCCACCCACGCCATGTCATACACCGCCTCTTCACCCACCAGCACCGTATCGCCTCCCACCATCTCCTTCGACTGCATACTCCGGGCGAACGCGCTCGCATAGTCCGGATACTCGGCCTTAACCTCCCATGGTTCCAGGTCCGGGCAGTCCCAGGCGAAGGAGAAGGGCGTGAACCTTTGTTCAGGGGGTTCGCAGCGACCGTAGATGTCGAAGTAGTCGGGCCAGCGAGCGAACGGGCGCATGGCATTACCGACGGCCACGGTGCACAGTGGAGAGACGGGGTGGGAGGTCATGTATAAGGGTGAGATGCGTGAGTGGCGGATGGTGATGTTTGCGTAAGGAGATTGGGGGGGCGTCGAAGAACATGAAGCGACGGGTGGGCCGGGAAGAAGCTTCCCTGTCGCGAGCAGAAGGTTGGCTATTCGGGCTGTTGGAGGAGGATGTTAGCCAATGGAGGTTTCGGGATTATGGAAGGGCTCGATGGGAGTCATTCATGCCCTTACCTACGAGCGACTCCTGAGCGTCGAGTTCTCGAGCGAGATCGACAATGGAGATGTAGCCATTAAGTGGGATAAAATCAAAAGCTTCCCACTCAATAAAGATGTTCCAGGCACCGACTTCAGCAAGCTGTGGGTTCATGTTAGGATCGTCTCCACAATCATGGCCCTGAGGGAACATACCGTAACCCAGTCCTCCTTTACCACATCGACTCTCGGTGCCGTCATGAAGGCAATCTTCTTAGCCGTACTGGCAACGCACCGCCGCAACTCAGGCTCGTTGTCATCGACGCCCGGTGCTGTGGCTGCCGCCAATTTCTTTGCATTCTTTAGCAAATTCTCGGCGGCAGTGACAAGGTGAAAGTCTTGAACGGAACCCATTTTGTCGTAATCGTAGTGCGCTGATCTGTTACTCTGGGATAAGTGCCGAGATGTGACCTAGATCGACTTTTAACCTCCACAGCCGACCTATTTATGAATTTTTGTCACCCACCGCTATCGAACGCCCTACTTAGGGTGACTGTCACCGTGCTGAGCTCACATGCAAACCATACAGCGACGCTGCGGCCGAGCCCGGGGACTGTAGGGAAGAAGACCCACGTCCGAGCCCCCGAGCATAATAAGAGCGTCTCCGTATTGGTCCCTATCAGATGAAGTTAGGAAATGCGGAGGCTAGGGGTCGCATTTCAAGGGACGAAGGTCATCCGAGCCTTGGAGGAGCGCTGAATGACCGTCCTCGTGGAGACATCTCGTAGGCTAATTCGACGTCTCGTGACGGATACGGTGAACCATCCACACTTCCGGCTTCTGGCCTTTACCGTCGTGTTTATTTGTTTTGGAGTGGGTTCTAAACAAGAAGTAATGTGTGCTGGTGACGTCAACATGAAGGTCCCTGATTCCAGATTTGGAGATATCAATTACCCCGTAAAACAAGCAAACCGCGGAAACTCCCCTCTTTACCGGTTTACCTTCGAAGGTTGTCGCGTGAACTTTCCGATTTGTATGATAAGACCCTAACTTGGTCATCTGTTCATGACCTGTGGAAGGAGACATTGAACCCTTGGAACACTCGAACGAACCGAGCATCTGGGCATCTGATCTCGTCCAGAGCACAACCCCGAAAACGATGCCAGAGACACAGCAGGATAAACCTCCCGAAAGAGAGTCTTGGAAGGAACAACCCCCCTATCGTGTCCACGAAGTCGGCAATTTTGACGTCAAATGGAAAGGAAAATGTCACTGCGGCGCCGTGGAGTATCAGCTGAGCCGAGACAAGCCTTTAGCCTCGAAGTACTGCCACTGCACCACATGTCAACAGCTTCATGGAGTGAGCAATCTCCCCAACCTGTTCAAAATATCCTGTGATATTGTCACCCATATTCCATTCCCAACATTAACCTCTCCACCCAAGCAGGCCCCCTTCCAATGGGCGGCCATCTTCCACAAAACCGACATCAACTTCCCCCGTGGCCACCACAACCTCGCATGGTATGACTCAGCCAACAAGTCGCGAACCCACCATTTGCCGTGCAAAGTGCAGTGTGTGTACTGCCGGACGCCGATTATGGACGAAGGGCGGAATATGATTCTGGTGTTTCCGACGCTGATAGAGGGGATTCATACACGCGAGGGCCGGGAGGCGTTTGAGGTGCAGAGTCATATGTTTTATTTGCAGCGGGTGGTGGATCTTAGGGATGGGAAACCGAAGTTTAGGGGGTTGTCGGGGGGGAGTGAACGGGTGGATGAGGAGACGGGGGAGGTGGTTGAGGGGAAGTAGGGGTTATGAAGGCTGGTGAGTTCTATGAAGATGTAAGTTGGAAGGCCAGGTATTCACGTAGGATTTCAAGAAAGGTCGGTTGAATGGGAACTCAAATGACGGAATAAGAATACTCAAGTACACTGTTGCAGCTCAGAGATACGGTTACCGTTTCTTGGACAACTCAAGCGGTGGATTGCGTGTACAAGGTATATCTATATTACTGCCCATGAATGTGTGCTGAAAGCACCCATTTAAGCACTAACACCTCGTCCAATTGACTCAGAAACCCCCCACGGCTCCCTCATCCCGGGCTTCGGCCACCCACAAACGTGCCATCTAGAAAGTCTAATCCTCAACACTAGGACACCTGACAGGCTTCTCATCCTTCCCCTGAGGCCTTTGCCACGTCCTCCCGACGTCCAGCGCAAAGTTGGGCACTTCCGTCCTCATAAAAACCATAAACTCCCTATCGCGACGCAGGATCTCCCACACATCACAAGCAAAATGCACAAACTCGGCCCGAAGCAGCCCAATCTCACTGAACTTCTTGACTACCTCGTGGTCGTACGCATAAAAGTTCCGAATCGCCTTGGTTACGGCCTGTATCAAGGGCGCTTTATCTCCTCCACCAGTAGGGAGGTCACCCCGGAGCTGGGCTGCGATCAGGTTGAGATTGGTGTGGACTTTGTCGAGGCAGAGGTTGGCGAGCGTGGGCAGGCCGAAGTACCGGGCTGCGGGGTGTACTTTGGTGTACATCAGGAGAACGGCGCCGTCTCCGGCCGGCTCGTTGAGATGGTGAAACTCGGTGGCTGCGGGGTGCGCGCGTTAGTCTTGGCTTGGTATCTCGAAGCATTCCAGGCCACTAAACGACTTATGTACCGCTTGATGGGGGAAAAGGGAGTCGACATACTACCGCCGTAGATATACCGCAGGATCACCTCGGCCACGTTCGGCCCACACATTTTGATAGTTACAAGATTGCAAGACGGTCCCCCTGCTTGGTCTTTAATGACCTTATTGAACCACTTGCTCCTGGAGGCGAGAATGCTCTTGTGAAGCATCCAAGCCCGATCGCCACATTTCACAACCACGTCGGAAAAGTGTCCCTTGTGAAACATCCTACGGTACGTTGGTGTCCGTTAGCATGGGATTGTCTGGCGGTTAAGGAAAAGAACTAGAGAGTTGTTTGGACGGACTTACTGCATGTCGGAGCCATGGTACTGTGAGATTGTGGTGGATGCCATGATGCTGTAGTTGGCTTTGATAATGCTAATGCTAAAGGAGCTTTTTTGAAGTACAAGTATATAACCTAGTGACGATGAAGAGAAAGCTTGGATATGTCGAGCCACTACGTTAGCGTAAGGTACGCTCGAGGGTTACATTTCCCAGCGTACTCGTTACATAAAGTATCCGGAGAAATGAATGAATTTACCATTTCTGCATTTGTCAAAGGTGTCAGAGCTAAGGAAAAAAAACATTTGCTAAATATATCCTCCGCTTGCAGTTGATGTGCGTATTCTGATTCTTTGAGGGCCGAGGCCAAAACTAATTATCACATGGTTCAACTGAGACACAACCCCAGCGACCCGACAGTTCGGTTACAATCAACAACCTGCATATGTATGCAAACTCTAAAACAAACTCTAAATTAATACCCAAGTTTGACCACTTCCACCCTTTTTGCCTCTCTTCAACCCAACATCCCAAATCCCAAAGCTAAAATCCCGATTCAGGATCCCGCTTCCGCCGTGCACTAAACCACGTTAAGCCAACAGCCAGTCGGCAAATTGATTCCCCCCCTGGCGAATGATGACCCCGGCCTCAACCAACGTAAGACCGTTACAGCGACCACTCCAATATCGACAAAACCGGTGGATTACATACTAATCTGACTGTTCCGGCGCCGCCATGCATCCAGATCGGAACGGTCGATGTCAAAGGAAAATGCTGCGTTCGCCGGGTCGGGTCCGCAGCGGCGGTCCTCGCCTGCCTGCCTTTGTCCTTTCTTTTTTTTCCCCTTTGCTTCCCTGCTGCAAACAAACGTTCTGCAATAACTGCTGCACTGCAACTGAAACCCCGACCGACCGTCCAGCGTTGAGTTTACGGCACACCTTGTTTTACCGACCGTTGACCGGCCTTCACCATGGCAGTGGTACCGAAGAGGGAGTCATGGCTGACTAAACCCTTTTTGGCCTCGTTGCTGCTGGGCATTGGGGGGTTTCTTTATGGTTTGTAGGTGGGGTCTTGTCGTAACGATTGCTTCTCTCGCCGGATGCATACCTACCTAGCTTGTTTGTTTAACGCAACGGTAATGGAATGATGAACTGACACTGCCCTGCCAGCGACTCCGGCATCGTCACGCCCAGTCTAGCGCTCGGTTCCTTTACCGGCTACTTTAACCACCCGGATGCTCCGCTTCGTGGGGCGATCGTCTCGGTCTACCAGGCCGGAGGTATGTCCACTCATTGCTACCAACCCCTTGTAGCAGCGCCTTCCCCGGTGCGGAATATGAGCTGACAAAGAAACAGCATGGCTTGGCAGCGCCTCAGTTGGTATGACGAGCGATAGGATGGGCCGAAGGAGGGCGATTGCCTTTGGGTGTGCCTGGGGCGTACTGGGAGCTGCACTCATGGCTGGTGCGGCGCATGTTGCTATGCGTAAGTGGTGTTTGTTCTTTGCTTGCCAAACTAGACAACATCAAAAAGAGAGCTAATGATGCGGTGGTTTTGGTGTAGTCATCATCGGCCGGTTGTTGATCGGATATGCCGTCGGGACTATCACTGGTGTTGGGCCTGTGTTTGGGGCCGAGATTGCCAAGGTAGATTGCCATCCTGACTCTTTGTTACCCCTTGGAAAGCTACTGACGTTGCCCAACAGACCAACGAGCGAGCCCGGATCACAACCGTCAACCAGATGAGTGCGTCCCACCTTTCCCCCAACCAAAGCTAGGCTAGCAATAGACCGGCAGACTAACGCATGGCAGTGGTCTCCTGGGGTTTCTTCGTAGCCCTCTGGACAGGCGTCGGCGAAGGTAAATGGGCCAACGCCAACCAATGGCGTCTCGGTTTCGCCATCCAAGGCATCCCCGCCCTCATCCTCGGCATCGGCGTCCTCCTAATCGGTGAATCCCCCCGCTGGCTCTGTCTCAAAGGCCGGTACGACGAAGCCGAAGCCGCCTTCCGCGCCTGGCACTACAACGGCGCCAACGATGAGTGGTGCCGCACCGAGTTCGCCACGATCCAAGCTAGCATTGCCGAGGAAACGCAGATGCAAAGCCGGTTTCGGTGGGCGGATCTCGTGCGCACGGCGCCGGCAAGGAAACGGCTGTTTGTTGGGTCGTTTGTGCTGGGGGCCGCTATGTTGTCGGGGATTAGTTTCGTGCAGTACTACCAGACGGCTATCTATGCGACGCTGCAGTTTGACCAGGACCAGCAGTTGTTGATGAGCGGGCTGTATGGGTGTGTGGCGCCCATTGCATCGACGCTGTCGTTGTTATTTGTGGACCGGATCGGGAGGAAGACGATCTTGGTTTCGAGCGCGGCGTTGTTGTCGCTATCGTACTTGATTGTTACGGTTCTTGCGGCTAGGTTTCCGGCGGTGCCTGGGCAGCCGACGAATGAGGCTGCGCAGAAGGGGTTGATTGCGTGTATTTTCTTGGTGTCGGCTAACTACTCGGCGTTGTTGGGGCCGATGACTTGGATTATTCCGTGAGTTTTTCTCGTGGCGTTGTGATACGGGCATCTCCGAGTCAGCAGTACTAACCCTTCGCAGTCCAGAGGTGTTCACGACCGAGTCACGCGCCAAGGCGAACGCGGTGGTCCAGATCATCCACTACTCTGTCAGCTTGATCATCACGCAGTGCTCGCCGATTGCATTGGAGCGGGTCGGTTGGAAGTATTATGTGAGCTGAGAACCCGTTCAACCACTTGTAGCAGTCGGGTAGAAGCTGACTTGACCAGATTCTCTTCATCCTGACGAACGCCATATGCGCGGTCATTTTTGCCGTGACATATCCGGAGACGAGAGGTAAGATTGTCACTGTTATCCTTGCAAAGAGATTGCTGATCAAAGTGCAGGCAAATCCCTCGAGGAGATGCACGAGATCTTTGGGGATATTCGCAAGAGCGATGATGGCGAAGTGGACTCGGAAAAAGAAGTCAGTGAGAAAGGCGGCGTATCGGTTCTAACCGCGCCGAAGTGATTAATCATGGGGAAACAAACATGAGTCAGCAATGAGGAGAAGTCATTGGGCCTTCAACATGGCTCACTTCGAACTCCGCCGATAATTATTTCAAGTTTTACGTGATGAGCAGATGGACATGCAATCGGGCTTGGCGTAAACAAAAATAAGCTCAATAGTTTAACACCCCTGTTACTCGCTGCGTCTCATTGGATCAACACGCCGTGGCACCACGCGAGATCAACGTCGGCACTCAACTGCTTTTGAACTGCCCATCTTCTCTTTATTCTTAACATGTAGAAGTGCCGCTCCCCGCCGCCGGCGTCTCCGGAATGGCGTGGATTATGCCCTCCCGCAAGCTGCTCGTTACCGTGCAGGTAGCGGCCGTAGCCGTGATTGCGCTTTATTTTCTGTTGACTCGACTGGGCGCATCGCCGATTGCCCGAACGTATGGTGGGGGGTCAAAAGACGCGGTCGTGCCTGTTGAAGTGTCGGATGGTATGGGTGTCGCGTAACGTTCAATTTAATACCCTCAAAAGAACCGAAGCTGACAGTGGCGATTCCAGGCGTCGTTCTACCCAGCGCAACAATAACCCAATACCTCAACACCATCCTCAACGCAACCGACACCACCCTCCCGAAATTCGCCTGCCCACCCCCCAACTTCTCCCGCTACGAACACCTCCGCAGCGACCCTCCCCCCGTCCCCCCCCAAATCCGCTACTTCTTCGCCCTCAACCTCCGCAACAACCTCCCGATCCTCCCGCAACTCCTCAGCAGCATCCTCTCCGCGGCCCTCTTCCTCGGCCCCCAACAATGCGCCCTCTCCATCGTCGAAGGCAACTCCCCCGACGGCACAGCCGACATCCTCTCCGCCCTTCAACCCCTCCTCGTCAACACCCTCCATCTCCGCACCTTCCTAGCCGTCGATAACGGCATCGACCCGCTATCCGAAGGCGTCGACCGGTTTGCTGCGCTCGCCAACCTGCGTAACCTCGCCTTGGCTCCGCTGACGACCGGTGACCCGTCCCATTACACCCCCGACGCGACGGTTATCTTCCTTAATGACGTCGCCGCGTGCCCGGATGATATCCTCGAGCTACTACACCAGCGCCGACGGCAGGATGCCCACATGGCGTGCGCGCTAGACTGGACGAGCTCCGACCCCTCGTTTTTCTACGACGTGTATGTCGCGCGCACATTGCAGGGTGACCTATTCTTCCCCATCACGCCAGAGACGGCCGGGTGGGAACACTCGGGGGAACTGATGTGGAGCGATCCCGTGGCGAAGGGGAGGATGGAGCGGCATGAGCCATTTCAGGTGTTTTCGTGCTGGAACGGGGCGGTGGTGTTTACTGCGCAGCCGTTGGTGGAGGGGAGGGTCAAGTTTCGCGGGGCCAGGAAGGAAAAGGGGGAGTGTAGGCAGGGAGAGGTGCAGGCGTTTTGTAAGGATTTGTGGTGGAATGGGTTTGGGAGGATTATGGTGGTGCCGACGGTGAATTTGGAGTATTCGGTTGAGATGGGGAGGAAGGTTAAAGAGGAGAGGGGGTATGTGACGGATTTGGTCAAGGGGGAGAAGAAGGAGAGTAACGGTGAGGGTAAGATGGAGTGGATGGGGCCGCCGGAGAAGGTCTTGTGCATGCCGAGGTTTGAGGAGCAGAGCTGGCGGCCGTGGAACGAGACATTACCTTAGATTTGGATGGTTGACTACGGTTCTTGATGGGATAACGATGTCGGTCATGATTTACGCTTGATGGAGATGACTATTCTGGATAATCATTCTGGTTGCGAATGTTGTCAGTTGACGTGGTCAAAGGTTGTAACAAAGGGGCTAGCTCGAAACAGGAACACAAAGAACTTTGCTGGCAGCCTCACTCGAGGTCGTGTATGAGCACCAAGGCTACCTCAATGGCGTTGCCACACTCGGTTCTTTATTACTTACCAATTTCGTCCCGCCAAAACAACTGAGTACGCTTTGTGGAGAACTCGCCTGGCCACGAATACCCTCATGCACAACGCTATTGTTCTGCAGCCTCGTTTTCCGAGGATACCCAAACGGGACAACAAAGACCGGTACTCGTGTGACAGTTTGGGTGTGTAAGTATATAAATAACCCATGCCTCCCACATCTCTACCCTCCGCATCTCCCATTCCCAGCCCACTCAGGAACTCTCCCAGCCAAGCGAGCTCCTGAGTTCTCACCACCAGCCATCTTTACCACACCTATCCATACACTCGCAATAACCATCAAAATGGGCCTCATCCTCCGTCGCCGGCCTCACGCCCCCCAACCCAAAACCCCCAACCCAATCCCCGAAAACGTCGTCGAGCAATACCTCCTCCTAACCAACATCCTCCAAGACGCCGGTCTCACCCCAGCCGACCAAGCCACCTGTCTCACCAAATACCGCGCTGTCTTCTCCCCCGACTCCCTCAACGCACTGGCGAAGTCTGATCCGTTATTCGCGGGTATCAATACCGGCGTTACTAGCCGACTTGCAACCGATGCCCAGCTGGCACCTTTGACGGGCAGCGGTGGTGCCGACACGAAGCCCGAGGCAGAGAATAGCGCTCTTCGCCGCGCTAAGACTGTGGCTAACGCCCAGTTGGACATGCTCTACTACCCCGACCTCACCCACGGCGAAAAAGGCTGGATCACCGTCCTCTTGCACGCGCTAGCCGCCGATCTTAAAGCTTCTCACTCCACCGATTTCAAAACTGCCCACCCCGAGGCGGTTGTAGCTCAGCACCCCGAAGCGTGGATCCACCGCCCGGATTGTGCCATCTGGTTGGGTATTATGGCGCGGTTAAGGGTGGTGTTGTTTTCGCAGGGGGGTTGGGAGGGTGTGTCGGGGGAAGTTAGGGAGGGGTATAAGAGGGGGTGGAGGGGGGTTTTTGGGTTGCCTTTGGAGGAGGAGGGCTTGGTAGTGGGGGGCGGTCAGTGGAGGGAGGGGGGTGAGAGGAAGATGCGGTGGGCGGATGTTGTTAAGGTTGGGTCGGGGGGTGCTCTGAAGGCTGAGGAAGGGGTTGGTACAAACACAAATACGCCTGCGACTGCAACGACTACCGGGCCGTTCTTGACGAAGAGCTTCTTTGCGCAGCAGACGTGTCATTCGACGTATTTGGGGTGGTTGAAGCAGGAGCCGGGGGCTGCGTATGAGATGCAGCGGGAGCTGAGGAAGTATTTGGGCTTGCCGCTGACCTTTAGGGGTTCTTCCCCCAAGGCCAGGACTCCGTGGAAGGGGAATGGCAAGAAGAAGCAGCGGTCGGAGACGAAGGTTGGGGATGATGGTTGGAGTCGGGTGGATAGGAAGACTACCTAGATAAGTAGATCGGTTTGGCAGCTGGTTTAGGGAAATTCAGTTATTTCCCGTGATGCATGGGATATTATTGTTGCATTAGTGTTCTATGTTATTATATGATCCTACACTACCCAAGTCCCAAATCCTTCTACATTTCCCATGATCACCATTCCAACTATCACCACCTAGGTGACGGAGAGGTAGGTGACTAAAACTTCCCCCTGGCCAAGTTCCCCAACATCTCCCTCCCCGTAATCCACACCGTCTTCCCCAACGTCGGAAAATCCAACGTACTTGTAAAGAAATCCGCAAACCCAAAAAACAACATCGGCGGGATCCACCCGCGCGCATACTCCAACGCAAAACACTTCTCCGGCATCCGGTACTGTTTCACATGGCCCCTATGCAGATGATGCACCGAGCCCGGCGGGTAGATCTCGGGCTCGTACTGGCCCGGGACATACGCCATCTCCACGCCGCTGAGGATGTAAAAGTAGTCGTCGGAGGTGTGCCGGCCTGAGTGGCCTTCTGTGCCGATGGCGGAGCCGAATATGATGAGGTATTCTGTGATGCCTGTATACATTCCTCGTCAGCATGGTACGAACCAAATGGAATGCTGTGGGAGAGATAAGGTAGACGGACTGGCATGAATAATATACATCGCCCCCATAGCCCCTCCAGCATTATTAAACATCCAATCCTCATCCCGGTTGATATACGTCGACAGACCCGCCTGGCCGTCGAGTTCGCGGACAATGAAGTCGGCCATGGCCCGGGTATCGTTGCCGTAGGTGGCGACGGCGCGCTTGGTCAGCCCGTGCAGTTCGTCGACGTCGAAGACGTAGAACCGGTGCAGGTTTGCCTCGAGGAGGTAGTACACGGGTAGGAGGACGCCGAGGATGGTGAGGAGTTTGAGCCAGATGCTTTTCTTGGCGGTGGGTGATTTTTTACCCTGGGGCCGGGAGGATGGCCCCCTGTTGGGCTGCGATGATGGGGGCGGTGCCATGGTGAGGGGGGATGTCGAGAGGGAAGTTGACTCGGCGTGGTGTGTTTGTTCACTTGTTGACCGAGGACACCAACAACAGGCCAGGTCAGGCCCATTTATTCACTGAGAGTCAGTGAGAGGTCTCTACCCTAAAATGATGGTGACGAGGCCTCTCCAGGTCGGTCACCATATCTCAGTGGGTCACATCAAAGTCAACCACGAATAGGAATTATCCTTTTGCCAAAAGATGCCTCGATCGGGCATGCGTCTGGGGTGGTCGACTCGTACCATCCGGATGTTGGGTTCCCGGGGAATGCCAAGCCGTGTCAGCGAATTGCGCACCCCGCGCGTTCCGCGGCTCAACAGACAACAATGGCAGTCAAGGAGAGGAATCAGTAAGGGATGAAATTGGTCCTTCGGTGTTTGTCTTCCTGATGATGGATACAGTCAATCCTTAACTCCGATAATTGTTTCGGCTTTGGCTTGGTGTAATTAATTGGAGCGTTTTCTTGCACTCAATCGGCAAAACAATGGTACAGGTATTAACAACAACCTTCGTTTTTTGAGAAATAATAAAACACAGAACTAAATAAAACCATCCTAACACTCGTATCTCTTTGTCAATGTACTAATTACCGCAGGTTCGAATCTAACTGCGGCCTCCACTTCTTCCAACGTGTTGGCAAGTACGAGAGGCCTTATGCCAATGGATTACTTGTAATCCTACAACCGTTCTAGTCCGTCATCTGGAGGAGTACGACATTAGACAACGTGCAAATAATCAAGCTCCGCAATGGGAGCGGTAATGGCAACGGTAACGGTTATGGCGATAGTGATACGGAGTGGAGTATATGGGCGCTGTTTCAGTAATAACTCACCCTGGGAACCTTAACCCTGCGTAACCCTAACCCTTCCACCCGCCCTGACTTGCTGGGAAGCAAGAAGCAAGCAACCAAGGCGCGCGACGCGTGTTGCCAAGCAATGGAAGCCAACACACCGACAGTGTTCACAGTTTGTGGTAGGTTATTATTTTTGGCAGGAATCAACGCATTGGATGCATCAATCTATCTGACCAGCTCGCCCGTCCGGCACTTCATTGTTATCGTCTTGCAACATGGATCTCCGTTCCCAGGAACAGGAGAACCAGCTCCGCGCGGCGCAAGAGCGCGACGCCCTTGAAAGAGAGCACGCCATGGCCGACTACAAAGCACAGCTTGCCGACCTCGAGAAAAAGGGGAGAGTGCGGGCCAAACAGGAGATGGCACGATTGAAAGACGAGATGGCGCGAGCAGAACAGATGGCTCGAATAAAAGAAAAGATAGCGCGAGCAGAAGAACAGATGGCGCAGGCTGCGGAGGATACCCGCGAAACCACCTTGTCTGAGTACTTGGCAGCTTGCCCTGCCTTTGTCTTTGCTAAATTCGAAACGAACCCGGCGCTTATGTCGAACGGTCTGATATCTAATCCAGCCAGGAGACGATGCCCCCACCGACTGGAACCTTGGGACAATTTCCTTGAAGAGCAGAGGGCAATAATGAGGACGCTCCTCTCCAGCTTTCCGGCTGATACCAGGACGTTCATGAACCGGGCTTACCTCAGGTCCCGAGGCGAGGTGATCCACCGAAGGAGGTTAACGACTGCAGAAGCACTGGAGCAAATCCTGCTGGATTTCGTGGCGGAGCCGGTAACTGCGATTGTTGAAAGGTTTCGAGATGTTGACGATATCACATCGGCATTTAACATTGGCGCGGGGATCGCGTTCAAAACACGCCCCCATACACTCGCCGAAGCTACCAGGGGAGCGGCACCGGCACGGCCCAAAAGCCCGGACGACACCAAGTTTCGACCGGACCACATCTACGCCTACAGGCGAAACAGCTCGGACTCAAACGAGAAAACCATGGCTTTCATCATCGAATACAGGTCCCCTCAAAACCTAACCCCCCCTCATCTCCGCCTCGGGTTGAGACCCATGGATGTACACGAGGAGGTGGCCAAGCGAAATTCTATCCCCCCCGAGAAGGAACAAGAGGCCTACTTTCAATACCATGCCGACAGACTAGCGGCGTCGGCGCTCACTCAGGCATTCGACTACATGATCCAAGCCGGGCTCACCTATGGGTGTGTCACAACAGGCGAAACCTTCGTTTTTCTGAAGATTAACTGGACACACCCGATCACACTCTTGTACCACATGGCTGAACCGGCACTTGAGGTGGAAGAGCATCGGGAAAACGCCCTCTGCTGTACCGCCGTGAGCCAGGTGTTAGCGTTTACGATGTTAGCCCTTCATTCAGCGTCACAACCAGCACATGGACAAGACGAACGCCAAAGAGCAATCAACAGACTGAAGATATGGGAAGCGGATTCCATGCATCAATCCCCGTCCGACACTGGACGAGCACCACTATCTACCTCGTCGGCACACGAGCCCAGAACGTACAAAGGTGTAGATAGATCGCCTCGCCCCTTTGTATCCCCCAATGCCGCTGTTGGGAAACGAAAAGCCCCCGTTGGCCACCAACAAGGTTACAGGACCGGCCCTGGTGCCCGAGCTGTTTCGCCCGATTCCGACCGGGATTATGCCGAACCAGAGATACCGAGTACACCAACACCACCCGCCGGGTCAACACCAACCGGACAGGTTCTCGCCCAGCGTCGTGGCGGAGATAGCGGCGACGCGGGGGGCTCTACGGAGACTCGCCAATATTGCACCCAAAAGTGCCTCCTTGGTTTAACCACTCGCAACGTTCTCGACGAGGCATGCCCCAATGTTTATCTCCACCGACGCACTGATCAAGAGTTCCGTCGCCATCCCGTCGATCACAAGACTTGGCTCAGCCTTCTCCGCAAGCAGCTGGCGCAAACACTCGACGACGGGGTCGTCCCTCTGGGACAGCAGAGCGCATGGGGGATTGTCTTCCAGGTTACGCTACTCGAATACGGCTACACGTTCATCGGCAAGGCAACTACAACCCGATTTGTGCCAGACCTATCACACGAGGGCGAGGTTTATGAACACCTTCAGCCGCTCCAGGGAGTCCATGTGCCAGTGTTTCTTGGAGGGGTTAACCTCCGAGAGCTCGGACGAACGTACTACTACGACACCGATGTACGACTTATTTACATGAATCTCCTGTCGTGGGCCGGACGGAACCGGGTTGACAAGGTAGAGAAGGTGAAGTCCAAAACTGGCGTTTTCCGTGCCTTGCAGGCGCTCTTTGCATGTCGAGTGGCGCACAATGGGGAGCGGGTGCCGAATATATTGTGGAATGAGGAAACCGAAAAAGCGATGGTGATCAACTTTGAGCAGGCGACGATTTTGGAATGGAGCTAGCCTTCCTGGGTAATTAAGGGGTAGTGGTACGGTATTATTTGTTGTACTAATTCGATTCGCGATGCCACGGTCCGTGTTGACAACAAGGGTGTCAAGGGGAGCGGGCACCGAAAGACGCCGCGTCTCCTTTTCTTAGGTAATATTAAAATTTAATGGGAATAATGAAAAAAGAAAAAGAAGTCAAGGAGGAAAAAGAGAACAGAAACAAGAAAGAAGAAGAACAAGTAAAAAGAAAGAAAGAGAAAAAAAGTGAAATGACATAATTTTGTAATGTTGAAGATATAATTAACTAAGATTCCTTAAAACAACAAAGCGACCATCAGGAAGAAAAAGAAAAGACATAAGAAACAAACGAAAATAACCCGTTTAACTAACAACGTTGGATTTATTTACACTGTTGCTTTACCATCCTTAATTAGTTGTTACTTCCTTCTTGAGACGCCCGTCCTTACACTTGAGAGAGTAAAGGTGGATAATTATTGAGTTTAACTTGCCTGCTGGCTCTCGTCCCGTGCGATACATCATGGAGGATGACTGGGTAGTGGACGTACTCACCTGTGAGGACAGTTGCAGCTGTGGTGGACGAGTAATTATGCCCTCTGTCACGGAAACTTTCATGCTTATGGCATGGATACGTATGTCCAGACGCTGAATCTCATCAAGGTGATGGCAGAGTGGGACACAATCGCTTTCTTTTCGACAGACTTTCACGGCTTTGGAGCGATGCAGGGGTCTCTCAAATCCCACAGTCAAGATTGAACGAAGTGATGGGGTGAAAAGCGAGTTATATAAGTAAACCAATCTCGAAAAGATCCTGCTACCTAGTCCAAAGTTCGTCGCCAATCGTAAGAAGATAATACATTCTCTCCACCCCAATGTCGGTTTGTGCCACTAAACCGCCACCGTGGACACAACCTCAATGTTGTTGCCCGCCGGGTCCAAGACAAACGCCGCATAGTACGTCGGCGAGTAGCGCTCCCTCACGCCCGGGGCGCCATTGGTCTTTCCACCGGCTGCAAGAGCAGCCTCGTAGAATGCATCGACCGCCTCTCGGTCTATCCCATTCACGTAATTAGCTGACTGCCGCTCCTAGCTGTCTCCGGAGAGAAAGGAAAGGGGAAAAAACTGAAGAACTCACCCTTAGCAAGAAAAGCCGTATGCGTGCCCAAAATCTTCGCGACCTCGGCCGCACCCTCCTCCGGCTCCCGTCCCTGCAACACCGCAGCCGCGGAAGACACCCACCAGTCAGGGATGCCGGAACCGTCGCCGAACCCGACGACGAGGCCGTCTTGGAAGTCGACGATTTTCCGGTAGCCCACCGGGGCGAGGGCAGCTTCGTACCAGGCCACGGTGGCTTGGTGAAGTGCGGGAGTGGTTTTGATACCGGTGTGGGAGATAGGCATTGTGGGTGATTGGTAGGGTTTGTGAGTATTTATTTCTTGAATTGCTGTGAATGTTGTGTGATGGTGATGAGCTGATGAAGATGTTGGATGAGATTGAGCGATGGAATTGAGGGAAACGTTGGGTTCTTTTATGCTCCCTTTTTCCTCCCAGCCTGTTCTCTCTTAACGAAGCAGGCTGTTGGCTGAAACCCTGAAGGAATCCAAGAACCTCCTCATCAGTGTCTTTCCTCGCCTCATCCTTCTGGTCGTCACCCAAACGCTGCCTGCCAAGCCTTGAAACCATCGGCAGTCGGGACTGTGTTTGCCCCGACCATGCGGCCCAGGGGCTTACCGTGCTTGGCATCAACACGGTCAGGAATCCTTCCGTCGCGTGTCGCGTTGGATGATTGGGCTGTGGAGAAGGGCCTGACGCGTGATTGACGCAAGATCCCGTGCCTGGCGCAATTGAGTCATCGGCGAAACGACTTGGGCCCTCCGACTTTTTGGGGGCCCGATCAATCGCCGACGTGTCCGAAGGCGCCGACGGAGATTGGAATTGGTGTTGAGTTTTTTTGTACTATGGGAATTGGGAACTTTGAGGGTTTTTGGAACATCCACTTGGACAAAGAGAAATGATTTTGACTTGGTTCCGATTATGTCAGTTATTAACCTTGCAACAATTTATTTTCTGCGTTCTTGGCATCCATGTAATTTTAAGAGGCTTAATTATTGGCACAAAGTTTCGCAACCAATGCCTCGTTGAGCGCAATGTCTTATTTTCCTCAGTCTACTGGGACTTGGGACTCCCTGGACGCTTCGCATAACCGAATCAGAAGTTTTCTCAACGCAATCAAGGTAAAATTTGTTATCCTCTAAATAGGTGCATAGTATATCATGCGACTCGACCTGTGTATGTCCACGGTGAATGAATGTACCCATTGTTCTCTATCACCACCCAGAAGAATGAACTTCTCATTGTTGTACCGTGGTCCCCAGTGCTCATAATCTCCAGAAAATAGGTAATTTCATCCTCGCGATGGATGAACGCGTCCCTTCATCTCCCTCTCATCCGACTACTCTCCCTCCGCCACAACACCCATGGTCTCCGCGATAGGCTGTTGCTCCTCGACCGGCTCCTGCTTCCCACTCGCCTCCCGTTTCTCACTCGGTCCCTGCTTCTCACCCGGCTGCTGCTCTTCACTCAACTGTCGCGCCCTTTCGTTCGCCACTCGAATGAACTCATCACGATGCCGTTGCGCTAAGTCTCGCACATTTCTGAATGCCGTTACACCGCGCAAAAATCCCTCGATGCTATCCGTCATCTGCCACAGACCGAGTTTGGTCATGTGGTACTCCGGCTCCCCCTCCGGTGTGGTCGGTGGCGTAACATGATGTGTAAAGATCTGGAGAGTGCCCACTTCGGGGTGGTAAGCCGCCGTGTACGTGTACGCTTTGCCGTCAAATACAGGCTCCTCGGCGCCATAGTTCTGCAATGCGAGCATCGCACGGGCGCCGAGAGCCCCGTGAAGCATGGTCTTTCGCATCGCGGCGCTGAATTTTGCTTCTTTGGGGGTAACGTCAAAGAAACAGTTAGGTGCCATGGGAATGCGCGTTGAATATTTCGAGGGGATGATCATATGGTTGAGATTGACTCTCACGGCCTTCTCGACGGCGTCTCGAACAGCCCCATCGAAGAAATCTGGGGCGACTTTGATGGAATGTCCTGCGGGCGGCGCATGAAGATTGAAAAATCGGGTCTCTGTTGGCTTTTTATCGTCGGCGCTGCCGACAATGATCGGAATCACTTCCACCATGTGGAGATTTCGTTCGTCTGGATATCGTTTGTCTGCATCTGGGTGTCGCGAGCGGAGGGTCCCAAACATTGACGCGGTGAGCGTCCCGGACGAAAGTGAAGGCGGTATTATGAATCGCTGACCTTGGCTTGTGCTTTTTCCTATTTCGCCGGTTAAGTTCTAGCAGTGCAGGTCTTGTAGGCCAGACCCTGGATAAGCCGTCCCAGCATTCCGGCGCGATGTTCCAGTACATAATATTAATGCTCAAAAAGCTCGTGCCACACCGTTCGTTGTTGGCTATTTTCGAGTTGCCGAGGCTCCCGAATTCTTGGACCGCTTTCCATTCTTATCCGGCAGGTACTTCATTTAATAAGGGGACCCCAACACCAACGCTCGGCTTATTTCAGGAACGGAGTTATATGATCACGTTGTTGACGCAGCGCTTAATTATTTTTTTACCAGCACTTATTTACATCGTTGCTTCCGTCCACGCGGTGCGTGTGTCCATACATGCGATGGCTTTGTTCACACGGCGTTCAACTATTTTTACTGGGCGCTTCTTCAGCCTGCGCAATGCGTTTGCCCATCCACATGATGCCCGTTTGCGGCCTGCCCATGCGGCCGGCGCTTGTGTCGGTGCTTTTAACCTTGTTGGTTCAATGGTTGGTTCTCCCGCGCATATCTTGAGTTATTGCACGTGCTACCATCAGCCCAAAAGTGGTCGGCGTTTGGCATGACACGTTTCCCGCGCTCGCGAACAGTCTCCGGTCGCGTGACAACTCGAGCATAAAACCTAATTAAGTTCTTGTGACGGAGATAATTACGAAACAGGCGGCAAAGATAGAGCAGTTGAACCGTATAGCTTGAAGCAGAGTGACCCTCGTCTTTCTCTCTTGTTATTCTCTAGACGTGCCTTTCTCCCTGAAGGGGTTCGGTGGCAAAGCCTTGCTACGTCTTGGTCTAACACGTTCCATTTCTCTCGCCCACGATATGTCACAATGCAGGCACGGCGTCCCATCTTTCCACATTGAAGGAACTTCCTGACACTGTACTTAGGATATTTGCATCAACAACAGATACCGCATCAGCCATAGAACCGGCAAGGGAGGGTGCGGTGTGGTTTACTCTGGTACGGCCCAGGCTTGCCTTGTTTTACTCCGGTCGGCAATAGCTAATTCTGGCAGCGACTGATCTTCAGTCTAACGAGGAAGTCGCCGTCAAATTGATGAACGCTTACAAGACATCAGTCCACTCGAGCGTGTTCCAGGATGAACGGGAGATAAACAACACTCTGAAGGGTGGGATCGGAATCCCGCGAGTCCGGTGGTCAGGATACCAATGCGAATTTGCGGTCTTCATCATGGATGCCCTCGGCCCGTCACTCAACGACTTGTTCCTGTTTTGCGGCCGGAAATTCTCATTGAAGACCATCCTTCTAATCGCAGATCAGGCACTGTCCCGAATCCGCTTTCTCCATTCGAAGGGCTACGTTCATCGCGATATCAAGCCCAGCAACTTTTTAATGGGGACGGGCAAGCACGGCAATCTACTCTACCTGATTGATTTTGGTATCGGGAAGAACTTTTCAGAAGCCGAACTCTGCAAGGACGTGGAGGATCACCGGCAACCCGGCACTTCGTTGTATGCCACCACTAATCACCATAATCGTCGTGGTAAGTGTGCCTCGACAGCACCAGCTGGTTTTAATACGTGCTAACGGTCACTCTCAGAACAATCGTGGCGAGACGACCTAGAGGCGCTTGGGTATACACTTGTATATCTTGCCAGTGGCTCGTTGCCCTGGGTATCTTTGCCGTCTGACAACACTAGGGAAGAGCGGGAGCAACTGACCAAGGAGATGAAGGAGCGGTTGTCAGGCGAAGAGCTGTGCGACGGCGTTCTTCCCAAAGAATTCGCCACGTACATCAATTACGTTCAGGGTCTAACTTTTGGCGACAAGCCGGACTACGCATACCTCCAACGGCTTTTCCGTAACTGTTTCAAGGCCCAAGGGTTCAAATACGATCACGTTTACGACTGGACCAAAAAGCTGTTTGATGAGATGCAGGCGGGGATGGACAATGAAGGAGCGGAGATGCACAATGACGGAGCGGGGATGGAAAACGAAGGGCAGCCGATAGACAATCAAGGAAGGAGTGGTGATGGCGTGAAGGTGGATCTTCGACATGAAGGATATCTAGCGCACAAAATGGGCCTGATTATTACTGAGCACCCTTATCAAACTGGATCCCCCTCCCATTTAACCCTGTCTGCGTCCCTTTCCAACCTGTATTCTAACCAAACCAGCCAGTAACCTCTCCGAACGGCACCCATTCCCCTAGTAATGGTGTTCCCGGTTCATAAGATTAATCAGCGCCTCCCCCTTCCCCAACTTCTCCAAGTTCGTGCTCACAATCTTCTGCAGCCGATCCCCCAAATGCGCCGACTGCCAACTGATATGCGGCGTGATAAACACGTTCGGCGCCGTAAACAGCTCATGGCCTTCCGGCAACGGCTCAGGGTCTGTCACGTCCAACGCCGCACCCCGGATCTTGCCCTCGCGCAGCGCCACCAGCAGCGCATCTGTGTCAATGTGCTGCCCACGCGCAATGTTGGCGACAAAGGTCTTCTTCTTGGACAAAATCTCAAATTGCTCGGCGCTGAGGATGTGGTGGCTTTCCTTAGTCAAAGGCAGGCTCAAAACAAGGAGGTCAAGATCCTGCGACAAAAAGTCGTTGACGGCGGTCTTGGATGAGCCGTGGAACCATTTAGTAGGGATCAGGCCATCCGGGTCACCGGTGCCGGCCACGCAATAGCTGTCGTCCTTGCGGGATTCAGGGGTTGCCTTTTCGCTGCGGGTGTGCGCGTACACTTCCATGCCGAGGGCTTGGCCGAGCCGTGCGGCGTGCCGGCCGATGGCGCCGTAGCCGAGAATGCCCATGCGGAGTCCCGGGGAATCGCTTGCGAAGTTTGTGATGCGGGTGCCCTTGGCTTCTTTTTGCGCGGCTGCCCAGGGGAGGAAGTGGTGCGTGGCCATGAGCCAGTTGCCGATCACCCACTCGGCAATCTGAGGACTGTAAATTGGTATGTTAGCAACTGCTAAGACAATAGTTGTTGATAATGTAGCTGGTCGGTAACATACGCATGAGCCCCGTTGGCGGTGCAAAACGTGATTTTCGGGTTCTTGTAGAGGTCGGAATCGATCCACCGGTCGGCGCCGGCAGAAAACAACTGGACGTAGCGGAGTTTTGGCACCGCCGCTGCGGGGATCGGCCAGAAACCCGCGAGGAGTGTCACGTCGGCGTAAATCTCAGGCGGGAAAGATTCCGGCGGCGATGCGATAGAGTGGGTGACCCAACGGACCTCGAGATCCGGATGCGCCGCCTTGAGCTCGGTAACCCACTCCTCGTTGTGCGGGCCCGGAAAGGCGATGAGCAGGACCTCACCCTTCAGTCCCGGACCTGTCGCGGGAGCAGCGGATCCCATGGTTGCGATGCGATACTAAGAACCTCGGTGTTGTTGAGACTGAGGTATGTACGGTTAATGGAGGTGGAATGGAGGGACGGCCGTTGTTATTGTCTTTATCTTTGAGGAAACGTGAAGATGGGATATGAGAGCCTTTTATAGGTAATTATCATCCAGTTGGAGCCGCAACCGAGAACAGGGGCTAACCTTCACGTCTGCCGGTATCCCCGCTCACCATTGGTTATCGCCGAGGCGCCGCGGATGGTGGAGTTTCAGCGGAGCACGCGATTAAGGTGTGATTCAAAGTTCCAAGTTGGTAAGTCGTTGCACTGCCGGCGACTGCGGGACTGCGTGGCAGGAAACGTCTTGTACCACACCATGTCCAAAAGCTGGGGCCAACGTGAGACAAACCAATCGCGATTTGGGGTTTACAACTCATAGCAGGGTTTCACGCATACTTTCCGTGATCCCAATGCCACGGCGCGGATTTCGGGGGAATCAATTGTCGTAGGATCGGCGGAAATAAGAACTCCAGCCCCGATTCCAAAACTCACGTCAGCAACTAGTTAAAAGTCGGTCTGACCGTTGGAGTTCTAGGCACCATTCTGCGAACAAATGCCCTTCCAGGAACAGCCGGAAACCGAAGCGATATCAAACCGTGGAGGTCCGGATTCGTAATCACTAATAATTACTTAGCCGTCTGCTCTCGGGTTCTATCGCGACCAGGTTCTTTCTGGGCAACACCTCTTCTTCCAGACCACTCCATGCTAACGTTGCCACACAGCCCTACCGATCCCCTTTCCCAAACCTACTCGATCACTCATCGAGTCATCAACCAGTTACCCCGTAGTCGCCCCATCACCCTTCAACTCCTCCAACCCTTTTCTCCCCGGCATACTATCATCCCCCGGCTCCGCCTCCCACCTCTCAACCCCCTCCGGAATCTCCACCACCGCACTCCTCGTAAAAATATGCGCCGCCCCTTCCCACCGCAACCCCTCCACCAACCCGCCCTTAACACTCACCACATCGCGCTCTGTCCCATCCGGTTCCCGGATGCGATGCACCACGCGCCCGCCACAGCTTTTACAAAAGTAGCAGTCCATCTCGCCGCCGCGATCGGTGGGTCGCGTCCAGACGCCGAGGGCAGCGGCGAGCTCGGCCGATAAGGGGAAGAGGCCGGCCGCGGGGAAGATGGCGCTGGTGCCGTAGGCGGAGGAGGATTGTTTGCGGCATTCGGTGCAGTGGCAGTGGTAGACGGCCAGCGGGGCCGGGGTCGGGGTGGTGAAGCGGACGGTGCCGCATTGGCATCTTACTTCCATGATGATGATAATGTGGGGCGTGGGTGAGACTTTTCTTTTTATTTTATCTCAAGTTGTGGTGATCCTTTTGTGAGGGTCGCGAATGGGAACTTGGCGCGCGAACTTGGAAGTTGCAGCCGAGGAAGCCGGAGTCGTGGGGTTCCCCTTTTTTGGGATGACGTAAGCACTCTGCGCAGTCAGGGTTAGGGTTCGCTCACCTTCCTTGGCGCGACCTTGGCTCGAGCTTGGCTTCTTGGATGTCAAAAGGAAATCAAGGTTTGACCCACAATGGATCCCGCATCGAAAACTCTGCACAAAAGCCCACTCTCGGCCGCCAACTCCAACAAATCGGGACCACACGCGATTCAGTCGGGTATGGTGTAGCGGTAACATCGTTGACTCTCACTTCTCAGGAGTGACTGCTCTCTCTCAACAGCCCCGGGTTCGACTCCCGGTATCCGAGTCTCTCTTTTGCCGTTTTAGGCGGTGCTGGCTTTTTGTTTCCGGGTTCCAGCACTTGACCCATTTGTTCCCACTTTACGGGATCGCCATCATTGCTCCCAGTTTCGACATCTTGCTGCAGGTTTGTTGGATGAGGCAAAAATAGCATGTCGTTCCAGACTACACTATCCGTAGTTCCTGCATCTCACAAGATCACCATGATCAAGACAGAGGATATATCCTGTTATTTCTTGCGCGGCACCCCAATATCAAACGCCCAGAGGTTGCACCCAGTTTGAAGGTTATTGCGAGCTATCCCCACTACCCGGCTCTTGTCCAGGCTTGGCCCCCAAGCACGACTTCACCCGCGATTTCTCATGCAGCTAAATGCCTTCCCCGGAATCCACACTGCCGGGAGAAGGGCTCCCCCGCAACACGGCAGAGGCTTCGGGTGTTACGCAAAACTATTTTAGCATTGTTTAAACTCTATAAACCCTGCCATCGGAGCACTTCATCAAGAACGGGCCCGGCTAGAAGGAATTGTCTTTCCCCATATGTTCATTGTCATGTGCTTTAGGCTAAATGCCATCCCCGAATAAGGGACCCTGATCTCTTGTTGTTGACCATCACCGATTTTAGCCCGTAGGAGAACATCACAGGCATGTAACCTTAACCACGCGTCGTATGTTCTGGCAAAAGTCACATAAGCTTGGCGCAGTGCTCCTCCAAGGAGGGAACGTGAACTAACTTGTGGCGAAGGATGGCATAATCATCGGCGACATTGCGCCAAGCCGCCATCACAGAGATGCACAGACAAGAGGCACGATGAGAGTTATAAAAAGGGCCATGAGGAAACAAGTCCCGACCCGGTTCTTGGTTCCTCACCTCACCAGCCCTCCTCTCACCTTCCCACTGTTCCGCGCCAACCGATCAAGATCACCATGGTGAATCTTTCTCTCCTCGCAGCCAGCTTCGGCGCGGCCACTGTGCTCGCCACCCCCCTCCCGGGCCCCCAGACCCAAACGCAGAACACCATCAACCCGCGCCAGGGCGGCTACTACTTCCAGAACTGGTCCGAGGGCGGCAGCAACATCCAGTGCAACAACGGCCAGGGGGCGTCGTACACGGCCAACTGGAACAGCCAGGGTGGCTTTGTCTGCGGCAAGGGCTGGAGCTATGGCGGTGAACGGTAAGCCATCCTCTGTCTTCTATCTTACATAAAACATCACAGCTTCGTGGTGTGACCAATGTGTACCCCAGTAACACAAGATCCTCGATACTAACTCCCACTTCAAGCACCATTACCTACTCCGGCACGTACAACGCGACGGGCCCGGGCTACCTCGCCGTCTACGGCTGGACGCGCAACCCCCTGATTGAATACTACATCATCGAATCGCACGCCGACCTAGCCCCCAACGAGCCCTGGACGCTTCTCGGCGAGTTCAGCAGCGAAGAAGGCGACTACGAATTGTATAGCGCCACTCGCGTGAACAAGCCATCGATCGAGGGCACGCGCACGTTCCAGCAGTTCTGGTCTGTGCGTAAGGAGCAGCGGGTTGGTGGGACTGTGACTACCAAGACGCACTTTGATGAGTGGGCCAAGGTTGGTTTGAGGTTGGGGAGCCATGATTATTCGATTATTGCTACGGAGGGGTATACGGCGAATGGTGGGCCGGGAAGCGCTGGGTCGTCGTCGATTAACGTGGGTTAAAGGCTGGTGCGTAGGAGTTGGTCATATCGGCAGATGAGCCTTGGCAATCTGCCGGGTTCTTCTTATCCATAGGGACATGAAACAAGATAAGCTTTGAAAACAAGATTGATGATGACTATCGTGGTGACCAATGCACTCGAGGCCAATATTCAAATCTACTAAGGCTATCCAAACCCTTACACCAAATACCGGAAAGCCTTGTTAGCCCTCTCCGGGTCATTCTTCGCATTCACACCAGACTTCTCATCCACAACACCACCACTTGTCGCCTCCTCGATATCCAGCTGCTTGTTCAACCGCACCAACACAATGCGGAAGATGAGACACCCAACAATGGTGATTCCAAACATGGCGGTAACAATGCCGTAGCTCTTGCGGTAACCGTTCTCGGGTAAATTCCAGACGTAGGAGCCGGCCACATTGCCCAGCTGGCTGAAGGCGTTGATCATGGCGATGGCCACGGCACGCTTGGCAGGGGGGCGGGGGAAGGAGGAGGAGATCCAGGAGTAGAAGACGATGAATCTGGGAACAAGTCAGAACATGTTTGCGCAATATGTAGATTATAGTTGTAGTCCTGGTGTAGTAACTTACCCAGCGTAGCTACCGGCCTGGAGGAACAGAGCAACATAGCGCGCCGCAACATTAAGCGTCGACATGCTGATAATGAAACCAACAAGACCCATGATGATCGGGCCGGTGATGTGCCAGAACTTGTCCTGGGTCCGATCGGAGTGCCACGCGTTGAGGAGCGAGATCAAGCAGGCAAACACCCAGGGAGGAGCACTCATCAGAAGAGTCGGGACGTAATCGAAGCCCAGGGTACCGGTCAGAGTCGGCTGTAAAGTGGCATTAGTAATGAATTCCTCCCAAAATGGGTGACAAGACCACAGGCAGAACCCACGAAGAAGGCGTTGAACGACAGGCCCACGACGTACGCAGTGAGCGTGAGCATCATCAAATACACCTTGCTGTCCTTGGCGGCCATGATCAGACCCGTCCAAATGGACTGGCCCTCGTCACTATCCGCAAGACCAACGTCTTCCGTCATGCGAAGTTGCGCGACGTAGCGCTCCTCCTCGGTGAAGCCTCGCGAGTTGTGCGGCAGGTCAGGCAGGATGACCGCAGCCAGCAGCGCGATGAACATGGTCGCACCACCCTCGACTGTTATGCGTTAGCGGTTTGATTCCGGCGCGTGAAACGCACATCATCACCGTTTTTCTGGCGGACTTACTAAAGAACAGCCACCGCCAAGCAGCATGGCCGAGGGTGCCTTGCATGTTCGACAGAACACCGGCACCTACGAGGGCGGAAAAGGCGTTGGAAATGAGGTTGCCGCAGAAAAGCAGGGCGTTGCGGGTCGTCAGCTCGCGGCGGGTGTACCACTTTGACAAAATGAGCAGCGCGCCGGGGAGGAAAGCGGCCTCCACAAAGCCCAGGAAGAACCGGATCGCAACCATGCCGCCGAAGTTGTTGACAATACCGGAGAGGGTCGAGACAAGACCCCACAACAACATCGAACACCCAATATACAACGAGGGTCGTGACACCAGGTTGATAATCATGTTGGAGGGGACCTGCATGAGAATGTAACCGACGTAGAGAATACTGAGGCAGGTGGCATATTCATTGTATGAGAGCTTGAGGTCGTCTTGGAGACCCTTTAGCCGGGCGGCGGCAATGTTGTTGCGATCGAGGTAGTTCATGATGTAAAGCAGGATGAAGAGCGAGCAGCGCGCGTCAAGCTTGCGCTTCAGGCTCTTCTCGACCACGATACGGCGTTGGGGGTCCATCGTGGTGATCGGGCCCCCGGTAGTCACCTCCTGCTGATGCGCCTCTGTTTTCTCTGCCGAGTCCATGGCGACGGTTAGGCGGGGTGGGAAAAGAGGAAAGAAAGGTTGAAACCCGTTGGGACACGTTTTTTTACGCGGGGGAGTGTGGGAGGTGGTTGATATATTACTTTCCCACGGGGTGGGTGGGTTTGACAAACCCCATGCGGCAAAGTAGCATCCACTGCCGTGCTCGCAGAATTCCCGGGATCAAGGCAGGAGAATCCGCAGAGGCGAGATCAGGGACAACTGGACGCTTTGGACTGGGAGCCTCGGAGGGTCCGCCGCGGTGGGCCCGTTCTCAACAGTTCGGAACCGTGTGATGCGGGCCCCGCCTGCGGACTTTTTTTAAACTTGAAGTTTGTAACCTCAAACCGACAACAAGACCGGCGCTGGCGTTGGTGCTAGTTGTGTCCGTCGGTTGTGTCGCACACAAAACAAGCGTCAGCGCCGATGTGATGCACGACGTTGTCTTTGTTGCCGCAAAACCCGTGTTTCCCGCTGTCACTTCCGCCATGCCGAGATCGAAACGGCAAGGCTTGTCATGCGCCCGCCGGGGTAGGTGACCAGGGGTCCCTGCCAATGGCGAAGCCGAACTCCAGCTTTCTTCATCTCCGACACCATCGCTGCATCACCAAAAAGAGGGGACCCCGAGGGGAAGAACGATACTCGTGGGGTCAAATAGAATATTGCGGAGTGTGGAGGGGCTTGAAGGGGTAATGTGGATTCTTCCAGCTCACCGATTCTCGAGGTTCCCACCGGTGAAAATTCGAAGCTTGTCGTGACCCATCTTGCCATCGATGAATTTTGTCGCGAGCGCCAAGAAGCATTTTGACAGCAGGTCATAGCCCGCTAGCCGTGCCGCACATGGTTTCGGTAGCGAAGAATGGCCGAAGAGGCGAAGGAACGGGCCCGAAGGTACGGGAGACGAGCTGACGAGGTCACGAGATGAATGGTTGCTAATTCTTGCTCACGTTGGTCCATGATCCCGAACCCGCCGCCGAAAGAAGTTCGAACAAGCAAGTTTGACTGACAAGTGACGACGGAAGAAAATCACCGAATTAGGCTTGGGTCGCGGTTTTCACGCGATGAACGAGGAAATGGTGCTGCGGGGTGCTGCAGAATGATCGGTCCTTCTCATCCCTGCAACCCTGGCAATCCTGGCAATCGACATGCTTCCCCATTGCTCAACTCCGCTTCCCCGGCATGCTCGGTGGTATTCAAGATGACCCCCACGGAAGCCTCCACACAAAACTGCCAGCTTCACAGTCTGGGGAGCTAGTAATGGCCATCAATGAACCGATTCCTTGGGATCTCTGAATAATAAGTCAGCGCTGGAGGATGGGAACCTGGCCAACGGTTGCACACATTCTTAACATGGGATTGGGACTATCGGGACGAAAATCCGGTCACAAATCCCACCGAAACACCCTCACAGTTGGTCGCAGCACCCTCTGGTGTTGAGAGTGTTGCGACGACGAAAGATCCAATCCCCCGAAGCAAGGGAAGACATCCCAAAGTCCGCCGACCCTGTTTGTGACTCTCCTCAACTCCAGTCAAGTCCTTGATTTCCAGTGGGAAATGACGAAAGAGCGTGGGGGAAACCTCAAAAACAACACATTGGATGGATTGCCCTCGTTCTTCTTGGGGCCACACACGTTTTATGTCTGTGGAAAGCAGAAGTCTCCACACCGTTCATCATTTCCTTGGGGGGTTCCATCCCAAGTTTTGGGTTCAAAAAAAAGTAAAAGGGAACATAACCCTAACCCTTACCAATTCAATGACCCCGCAGTGACGCACCCCTGGGGACACGCGGCCGGCAGCGCGAGGCGCCCGTTTGTCGAAACACACCACGATCCAACACCACGATTTCTGTTCCAAATTCGCAGCAAACTCCGAGCGACCGCTCCCCTCCCCGTTCTAGCCATGCCGCCATCAAGTGGATCCCATGCTTCACCTCTCTTACGCCCGGCCTATGGCGTAGCAAACTATGCATCGCGGGCGATTAGGTCCGCTGCTTACCCCATCCGTGGCATTTGGTACTTTT
Organism: Dichotomopilus funicola; assembly: GCF_033296635.1. NCBI lineage: Eukaryota > Fungi > Ascomycota > Sordariomycetes > Sordariales > Chaetomiaceae > Dichotomopilus > Dichotomopilus funicola. The sequence goes on along the minus strand of NW_026944092.1, from coordinate 85,838 downwards.
TGCGACATCCCGAGTTCTATCCGCTCTTCGTGAGCCGACTACTCCCGCTCTCCATAATATCTTTTCTAGTGTACTTTATCTTGTTCACATTTGCCTTCCTACCCCAATTCTTGTTTCTGCTCATCTTCCATGGCCGCGCGGGCGCTGTGATCAACACAACGGTGCTGGTTCTTGGAGAAGGTTTGGTGGTCATCCAGGGCCTTTTCGAGGGCTTCTTTGTTGACGAGTGTCGTGTGGATATTTTCGATGCAAGTTTGACGTCTAGGCATCAATTAGGAAGCTTACTAACAAGATACAGGCCACGCTCATCAACCATGGCCTGACGGACCTGATCGCGCCCCAGCGTGTCCTTTTCCCCGACGCCGCAAACTCCGTGCGTATGCTCGGAAAACCGACGAGCCGTGCCGAGTACCAACCATGGAGCCTCGTGCAAATAATCGAACTGATCGTGTTCCTGCCCCTAAATCTCGTCCCCTACGTCGGGACCATCGCGTTCATCATGATCACCGGCTCCCGGCTCGGCAAGCTGTCACATCATCGGTGGTTTAAACTCAGAGGGATTAGCAAAAAGGATGCGAAGAGGGAGCTTAAAATCAGGCGCTGGGAATATTTGTGGTTCGGCACGGTCGCTATGGTGTTGGAGCTTGTCCCGATCCTGAGCTTTTTCTTCTTGCTGACCAGCACTGCCGGGGCGGCGATGTGGGCGGCTAAGATGGAGGAACAGTCAAGAGTACGTATTGGGCGCCCCATTACGCAGGAGGACGAAGCCAACCATGATGTGGAGGGGCCGGTGTTTCATGATGATCCGGTGTAGGCTTCATAAGACTGTGTGGTTGATATGAAGAGTCAATAATTACGCTGTAGACTTTCGACGCGGTTCACATTTGATACGTATCGCTTTCCTTTGCTCTTGTTCTCATGTCCCAAATCGGTAATGACAACTGAACTCTCTCACAACATTAACACCGACATTCTGGCTGAAGTGGGTAACTGTGTATTCGGGAGTGAGGAACGCCACCCAAGGTCGCCAACCTCTAGAACGCGGCAGAACTACGTATCGGCACCCGCCTACACTGGAGGGAGCTAAAAGACAACATTTCGATGTGGGTGTTATCGTCCTATCGCGCCTTCTTGCTTGTGGCAGGAGCCTAGGCACGCCCAACGCGTGCCTTCCAATCCCACTCGAAATTATAATGCCCCATCGTTTCGCGATTTACGCGATGGTCGCGCCTTCCTCGTATCCCAATTTCTGAGCTGATGAATCGACCAAAAGCCCCAAATCAGCAGCTACCTGCTCTCCATTATTTTCCACCTTGGTTTCCTCTGGCCATCCCAAGTTCTTTAATCACGCACGCCGTTCTCTCCTTTTGTCTGATACAATTCAGAATCCACTCGTTTAGTCCGTTGTTGTGACGAATATCTGTGTCCCTTTTTCTTTTCCCGAGAGGACATTACGCGTTAACTAAAGTCGAACACGTTCAAAAGAAACCGGCCAAATATGCGGCTTCGAGCGGCAATTGCGGCGCTCACGGGCGCGTACTGGGTGGTGTTAGGCAACACGGTCCCTAATCCGTAAGTATTCAAGCATGCATTGGGTAGTTAAACATCAACGGGGCACTGGAGAGTTGACGCGTGACATTCTGATCTAGTGACGATGCCGTTGACTCGACTTGTCTCAGTGACAGTACGTCGTCCGAGGTAGCAACCACGACTACGCCTGAGACGAGCTGCTCGACTACATCCCTTCAACAAAGCACGACCAGTACCTTAGCACACTCGACTGCCAATTCTGCCTCTACTGCGAGCACAGGTACAAAGGCATCGACGTCCCCGACGGTTGTCACCATCACAATCACCACCAGCCCTGCTAGCTCCGTGGACTTTACATCCAGCAACCTCCCTGTTTCAATCTCAAGCGACTCCTCAATCCTAGATTCTTCGCGTAGTCAGCCGGTTTCAACGTCTTCATCCTGCACTGAGGACCTTTCAAATCGATCCCCTACCAGCGGTACGAGCGCGGAGAGCCTTGAAACGGGCCGATCTCCTGCCGCCGTGACCGTCTCTCCAGACATCAATTCCGTGGAGAGCATAACGGCAACTGACGGTTTCATAAGCGGTACCACGAAGGTGTTGACGCTCGCATACCCGGATGGCTTGAGCCATACGACTACGAAATTCGTCACAATCACCATCCCAGATATAACCTGGAACCCCGCCCAATTGTCGACCGAAGGTGGTCCTACCATCACGACCGTCACGATTCCAGCCGGCCCCACGGCCGCGGAGCCCAGCCCGTACGAAGTGACCTACACCCTAACGCCGGACGATGTTTTTTCAGCAGCTTTCACGGGGACCGTCACTCTCACACCTTCATCTCCAGTTTTAACCGTTGATCAAGGCCATCCTGCGGTGTCGAGCCCCGTGGAAACCGCCGTCACGATGACTTACACCGCCTTTGTGTCGGGGAGCACACTCGTCACCACCGTCACTGAATATCCGCTGTTGGAGTCAGGCACACCGGTTGTTACGGTTTTGACACCACACCCCATTAGTAACACGCTGGGTTCCATCCCCATCGTCCCACTCACAATCACATTGACATCGTCGGTTGTGACAACACCCACACCCCGTGCAAGCAATGCGCTGCCCGAAGCTTCTCACGAGGTCCCTAGCCTCGAGCCAAACCTTGGTGCCACCACTGTCACCGAAACGGCGGTTTCCACTGCAACGATATTCGAAACCGAGAGTTTTGACCTCACGCCATCGTCACCCGCGCCAAGTTCCAGCACTGCGATAACCAATACCGAGGGCTCAGTGGTACAGGTCACTTACACAATCCCCGGCCAAGCAGGAGGAGATGCTTCCACGTATACTGTCAGCTATACAGCCCCTGCATTTCCTACCCACCCTGCCGGGCAGGGAGGCATCTCGGATACATCAGGGTCCGGGTTCGGCCATGTAACAACACCCAGCAGTAGCAGCACCGATGGCCCAGATAGCTCGGAGACGCCCTATACTGTGACAGTCACCCCGGTGGATGTTTCCGGGTCGCACAACCCCGTGACAATAACTTACACACTCCATGCCACCACATCCGATACCAATGTCGCCACGCCTATCTCCACCGATACTCAAACCGTGACTGGTGAGGCGAGCAGTACAGAAGATTCGGGGTATGGAGCCCCCACAAGCGCTCAATCGTCCATCGATAACGGGGATCCTTCAAGCGCCTCCACGGCAGACTCGTACGGCCCCCCTACCGTCCCAACACCATCGGCACCTGAAGGAACCACGGGACAACCGTCTTTTAGCACACCAACTGATGCCAGCACCACAAGTGACTCAGGCGGTTACCAATACGGTAGTACTACTACGGGGGCTCCCACATTGACCTGGAGCCAGGCCACAACTCCCTTGCTGTCTTCGCCAGCCGCAGCAACTGCCGTGGTTTCGAAGGTGACGCTCACGGAAACCGTCTCATTAGGGCCCCACTCCAGCACGGTTCTGAGTTTCACCACAGATGTTACTCTTGTCGCGGGCTCAAGTTCGTCTGTTGTATCAGCGTCCCCTTCGGAAGTAACGATATGGCCAATTCCCACCACATCGCCATCCGCTACTACTTCCGGTGTCGAATCAAATTTGCCGTTGTCTACAACGTCTTGCACTGCATCCGTGGCAACGGACTCCGCGTCCATCCCCGGCAGTTCAACTGCGACTGAGGAAAGTACACTGCCCGTCCCAATCAACACTAGCAGTTCCTCGCCCAGCCCATCTTCGGAGGTCACGGTTCTGCCGCTCCCTTCAACGAGCACGTCGTGTTCCGAGTCAGATACATCTGCGACGAGTTCCACCCCATTGCTGTCGGTAACAACTTTATCACCCATCCCGACTCCTAGTTCCTCCGATAATGCGCCCGGTAACCCGACGACGAGTGCGTTTAGCGGAGGATACAGCTTTTCTCCAACGGATAATGGGTATGGGTCGCCAACACTAAGCGATGGAATCCCTCCACAAACAACACACCCCGTTTCGACCACTGGCACCAATCTGCCAGTCTCTCAACCCGCCCCGAGCCTTTCGTTAACTGATATCCCATACGGTCCCCCGTCGGAATCCAGCACTTTCAGCGTTGGCCCGATTACCGGCTCGACTTCCGTTAAGACTTCTTCGACTGGGTCGGCATCATCGGCATCACTGACCCGACCGGGAACCAATTCCACCAAATGGTCGGCAACATGGCCTGCCACCTCCGTACCACTTACGACGGGGTTTCAACCTTCTGCAAACTTGACGTCAACGGCTCATCACACATCTACACGAAGCCTTGGAACTTCTTTACTACTTACGACAGGAACCGGGAATGCGCATTCCTCTGTAGCCAGCCAGACTCCAATCTTTACCAACTCCACTTCATCGCGCACACCACGGCCCACAATCTCGGCGGGCTTCCCTGGAACGGCACCGGTCAACTCGACGACGTCCTTCTGGGCCACATCTCGTTCCAGCAGCCGGACACCGTCGGGGCCTCCTGGAACGACTCACTTATCGTTCACCTCACTATTTTCGACGACGTCGATTTCACTCAGCAGACATACCGGTAGTTGGAGAACAACATCCACTCCAGGTTTCCCGTCATCGGCAGTAACTACGAGGACCGGTGGCCCTCATCCAACTGGGGCAACTTCGTCCCCGGCTTTCACCAATTCGACGTCCATCGGTAGCCTACACCATACCCCATCGTCTGGTTTCCCCGGAACTGCACCGTTGAACTCCACGGGCCTAGTATCGATTACGTCCTTTTCAGTTAGCAAGCACACAACTAGTACGGTCGTCACCAGCACCGTTGTGACGAGCGCAACAATCACACCCAGCGGTCCTAGCTCTAGCTCGAGTGGTTCCGGTGGCGGCGTCGCCGAGTCGCCGATTGTGGTAACATACACATTTACGTCAACCATTTCCACTGCGACGGTCAGCACAACGAGCTCGGCGGTGCTCACGGCTTTGGCCACCTCAACGACCATTTCGGCGACTTCTAATGTACCTAGCCCCACTACCACCCCAACAAGTTTCAAGCCCATCTTGAACCGTCGAGCTGCTGAGTACCCCGTGTTCCTCAACAGCACAGGAACCGCGGTGTTGTCTCAGATTCCTACCAGCTTTGACAACTGCACGGTGCCCGTACCAACGACCTTCTTCACATCCTGCATTGGGCACAGTGGGCAGGTGAGCGCGTCAGCCGTCGGTACTGCGAACGTCACCTCTCCGGTCCAGGGAACGTTGACTTGGACTCGCCCAAGCCCTTCCGTCGTCGATCGGTTCGATGGGCAGTGCACAGGGGCTGGATGTCTAGAAGGGGGGTCAAGTGGTTCGCTGATCGCGCGGATTAAGAACCTCCTTCGTTGGGCCATTCACGGCTGATTCTACCCTTGAGGATCACTACTTAATTAATGCTGAAGTGGGGAAGGGATTTGGGACAAGAGTCCAACTCGCCTGTTTGCTATGTTCCATGATCTTATCATTTGCATGGTTTATGAGCTGTTTATTAAAGCTGTTTGTGGACCAGAGAGGCCATTGTAATCATCATTTTGTCGTTGTTACGTCTGAACAAGCAAACACATAGGTCAAAGTTAATTTGCGAATTTGCGCCATCGCGCTTACGAGGGGTGTGTCAGGGAAGAGGGTGTTCACACTATAGTCTGAAATCGAACCTTTGTTACAAACTACGATGAAGAACACATAGTAACTCTCGATCTTGATCGCCTGCAGTTTCGGATTACCCTTTTCGGGTTCTCCGTCTCTGAGCAGAGTTCCCGTCCGGCTTGGCCTCGGTCCTCGGCTCCGCATTGTTGTCACCGATCGGGGGGTAAAGAGAGGAGTGGGTCGCTGAGCGGGGCGGGAATTTAGGGGCTTGGGCGCCCGAGTGGCACGGGACGCCGGCTGAAAGAGCTGAGAATGCGATGCGGCGTCGCCTCCAGGCTCCGCGGCCTCCGGGTTTCCAGCTGAACGCAATTATGGACTGTGGTTTGACGGTTCGAGGGTTCTAAGTAATCCGTGGATATGGTATTTCCTGGCTTCGGCGCATTTGTCCAAGCTGATCTTCCTTGATCCCCCACTCAGGTTGCAAATTATCGCCTGATTGGCAGGTCAGCGCGGATAGCTAACACGGATCACAACACAAAAAAACCGGGGGACCTGATTGAAGATTACCGGCGCAGGCGGGGTGGATCTCAGAAATCGAAAGTCATCGCTTGAAAAGTAAACCACACAATGGAGCCACTCTCCAGGAGGCTGGAAATGCCATAGGCGCGCCTGACGCGCGACGTTGCCATTACGACTGTACGACGCTTTCGACCCGGTCGGCGGTTTCGATTTCCTGGATGCAATGGGTGGTCCTCAATTGACCCGCCGGTTGTGCTTGAGGAACTTTGTCGACGGCAGCGAGTTCATGCGAGTTGGAGTAAGGTCCTGAAGTTCCAATCAAGATACCGGGGGTGGACCGTTACAACGTCACTTGGTCTTTGAGCTGCCGTAATAGGCCTGGTAGCTGGGTCCTTGCGAGACATGCTTCACATCGTGGTCTGTCCGTGGTGGTGGAAAGGAAAGGGGGGGTAATACGTTAGCGTTGTTAGGGTACGGTTGAGCCCCTCAAATGCCATTTTGCATAATACTAATGTTTTGGCCCGGAATTGCTGTCATGGAGATTTGACCAAATCAACAAAAATTCCCTTTTTGGGCCGTCTCATGACCCCATTTCCAGGTCTGCCCTATGGGGCCCTCATTGGCCTGATGTTTGATTTTACGGCGCCGCACGCGCCCTCGGCCAAGATGTCAGGGGCCGCGCCGTTTCACGGCGAAGTGGCCGCAACAAGCTATTGATTACTCAGAGCCAGGGTAGCTGGGTTCTTTGTAGTTTGTAGCTCTAGGCAGCACTCTACGGGACGGTGCGTTTGTTCGATGTCTCCTTAAGGTTGCATCCTACCCCAAGAAACAGGGGTAAAGTGGAAGAAAGACCCCGGGAAAGGACCGACTCGAGACAACAAACCACCAACAAGCGTGGCGGAATTGAGCATTCGACGACATCCACCACCGGCACGTTTTCTCTTTCCCGGGTCGCAGAAAGCGTCGACCGAGGCCTGTTCTAGAACCTCACACTCGGGATATTGTAATACGGGATCTTCGCAGATCTTAGCGGACGCTAGCCTCAGCCTTGAGAGACGCGACGTATAAGACGTCGACACGCCGTCTGCTTTTTGTCTCATGTCACATCTCGACGCCAGCCAGGCAGGACAACCACAACCGCCTCTTGAGCCGACAACAACACAACCCTCTGCACTCAAAGGTAGAAAGACACTCATTTTCTTCGCCATGCTATCATCAACCCTCGCCATCTTGGCGGCCGCGCCCACCGTCTGGGCTGCCGCTACTCTCCGCGCCCGCGCTTCGCCCCAAGCGTTCGCCTCCAGCAGCGATGGCTCCCACAAGCTCTCGGAAATCGACGCCCCCGTCAGCGGTACCGGTGATGCGGGTGGCGCCTCGACCTGGAAACTCTCAGTCAAAGACCAATCCGGCAAGAAACAAACCATCACCGGCTTCGGCGCGACCGTGACCGACGCCACCGTCACCGTGTTCAACTCCCTGTCTTCCGACAAGCTGTCCGACCTGCTCAACGAGTTGGTGACCCCCGCCGGCGCCAACTTCCAGCTGCTGCGGCACACCATCGCGTCGTCGGATCTGTCCGCCGACCCGGCATATTCGTACGACGACAACGGTGGCAAAGCCGACACCGACTTCAAGTCGTTTGGGCTGGGCGACCGCGGCACGGCGATGGCGCAGATGCTGAAGAAGCTCAAGGGCCTGCAGTCGGATCTCACGATTCTCGGAACGCCGTGGAGTCCGCCCGGGTGGATGAAGCTGAACGGGGTGCTCATGGGCAACACGCAGAACAACAACCTCGACCCGAACCATGCGGGGGATTTTGGAAAGTACTTGGCCAAGTACCTGGATGCGTACAAGTCTGAGGGGGTGGACATTGATGCGATTACGATTCAGAACGAGCCGCTGAACAGCCGCCCGGGGATGCCGACGATGTATGTGTTTGCGGATGAGTCGGGGAAGCTGATCCAGAACAATGTTGGCCCGGCGTTGAGGGATGCGGGTCATAAGACGACGGTGTGGGCGTATGACCACAACACTGGTAGGTTTCCCCCTGCTCCCCAGATCACGGACCTGTTGGGGTGAATCATAAGCTAATTTTCCACCCAGACAAGCCGGAGTACCCCCAAACAGTCCTCGACGAAGCCTCCGAGTTCGTCAACGCCGTCGCATGGCACTGCTACGCCTCAAGCCTCGACTGGGGCGTCCTAACCGACTTCCACAACAAGAACCCCAACGTCGACCAGTACATGACCGAGTGCTGGACGTCCTCGCAAACCGGCTGGTCCCAAGCCGCCGACTTCACCATGGGGCCCCTGCAAAACTGGGCGCGCGGCGCGATGGCCTGGACGCTCGGCTCTGACAAGAACTTCGGCCCGCATCTGTCGGCTAACGACGGGCCGTGCACGACCTGCCGCGGGTTGGTGACGGTCGACACGGCGACGGGGAACTATAACTTTGAGGTGGATTATTACATGATGGCGCAGTTCAGCAAGTTCATGCCGAAGGGTGCGGTCGTGCTGGATGGTACCGGTAGCTACAGCTATGGTGATGGGACGGGTATTCAGTCGGTTGCGTCGGTTAACCCGGATGGGAGCAAGACGGTGGTGATTGAGAACAAGTTCTCGAATGATGTGTATGTCACAGTTTCGCTGGAGAGTGGCGCGCAGTGGAGCGGGTCGGTTTTGGGTAATGCGGTGGTGACTTGGGTGTTGCCGGCTTGAGTGGTGGGAAGCATAATGGATGGTTATGAGTAATCGGGGGCTGGGAATCCGAGTTTGATGTCTTTTTTTTCTTAATTTCATGTGAATAGCCAGGACAAGTCTGTTGTGGAACTTGTCAGTACATACATACCTAGAAACAAAGTGGGATACTTGTGTTCTGCTGTTCAAAACAAGTAAAGCTTTGCTCAATGGCCGTTTTGTTCGTCTTGTGATCATAAAAGAGTCAGCAAAGGAACTCCCCCCCCCCCACATCCGAGCTCGACCGGCCCGACGGATATCGAGGCAAATACCCCATTTCCATACCCGGGAAAGGGAGTCGGAAGCTTTCCCGGTCGGCACATGCGGTATTCCCGGGTTTTATCCAGCGGTCGCAGGGTACTCCACATCGGCTCTGGCCCCCTGAACCCGCAACACAACCCCGAGAGCGCACGGTTTTGTTCACCACTTGCATGTCATCCCCCTCCTGTTTTCTCAAAGGGCGTGCGTGTCGTTTGGGCTTGGCCCGAAGCCGAGATCCCTTCCTCCCCGCTTCCATGGGTCCACTTTCACTCCCAATGCCGAGAACGCGAACTTTTTTTTTTGTTTTTAGTTCCGGCGTCGGCGTGGGCGGTGAATCATTGATACGGATGACAAACTGCGACGGCCATGAATCCTTAGTTTGGTTTGGGCCTTTATGCAGGTTGGATTTCCTGGAAACATCACCGGTTTGGATGGTTTGGTGTTTTCCGCGGAATTGTCTGAATTGCAGTGGATCGTGCAATTGTTCGCAGTGGGTTCTTTATGAGTCTTTCATGTTTAAAACGTCGTGACCCGTAATTTCATCCACGAACATTATCAAACCACTCGGCACTCACAAGAAACGCCGAGATTTCCAAGCGAGCGGACAAAACGAGGCATAAGTTATATATGGCATGGGAACACTTTAACAGGAACTGTCACAAACATCATCGGCAACCCTGAAGATGGGTCTCAACAAGGAGACGGACGTCCACCGGCCCGGGCCGGACAGCGAGTCCTCGTTCTGGGCCGAGACCGGGCCCGACGAGAAGCGGAGCGGCGAAAACACTGGACCACATCCGGGTCTCGCTGACACGAAGAACGATGATGGGAGCGACCTTTCACCAGCTGAGCTTGAGGATGGAAAACAACAGCGGCATGCACATCAAACCGATGACGTTGATCACGACGATGAAACCGGCGACGGAGACGGCGTACTCTCCCGGGTCGCCAGCCGAGTCATCACCAAAGTCACGACCAAATCCAGCTTCAACCCAGGGCCACCCCCCAATGGAGGACTCCAAGCCTGGACAGCCGGTGCGTATTAACTCTCACTCACAGTCCCCAATCACACACCACCATCAGCATCATACGACTGACTCACCCCCCCAGTCGCCTGCACCCACATCGTGGTCATGAACACCTGGGGCATAGTCAACTCCTTCGGCCTCTTCCAAACCCACTACACCACCTCCCTCTCCCGGCCCCCCTCCGACATCTCCTGGATCGGCTCCCTGCAAATCTTCCTCCTCTTCTTCGTCGGCGCCGTCACCGGCCGCCTCACCGATGCCGGCTACTTCCGCCCCGTCTTTGCCCTCGGCGTCGCCCTCAACCTCATCGGCATCTTCACCGCTTCCGTCGCAACCCAGTACTGGCACGTCGTCCTCGCCCAGGGCATCTGCATGGGTCTGGGCAACGGGTGTTTGTTCTGTCCGTGTATCTCGACGGTGTCGACGTATTTCTCTACGCGCCGAGCGCTGGCGATGGGGATGGCCGCGTGTGGGAGTGCGACGGGCGGGCTGGTGTTTCCGAGTATGGTACGGCAGTTGTTGCCCACGCAGGGGTTTGCGGCGGCGATGCGGGCAATTGGGTATGTGCAGGTCGCGACGTTTGCGGTGGCGTTGGTGGGGTTGAAACCGAGGATTCCGGCGAGGCGGACGGGGGCCTGGGTGGAGTGGAAGGCGTTTGCGGAGGGGGAGTATTCGTTGTATGCTGCGGGGAGCTTTTCGGTGAGTGTTTGTTTAAGTGAAGGCGGGGGGTGATTATTGTGTACGTGAGAAAAGAGGGTTTACTGACGGGAGTGATTTAGTTCTTTCTCGGGTTGTACTTTGCCTTCTACTACATCTCCTCCTTCAGCCGCGACATCATCGGCATGGAGTACACCTCCAGTCTTAACCTCCTCCTCGTCATGAACGGCGTCGGCATCCCGGGCCGCCTGCTCCCGAACCATCTCGCCGACCGTTTCGGCACCATCAACATGTTAATCCCCTCCGCCGGTCTTGCCGGCATATGCGTATTCTGCTGGATGGCCGTGAATTCCACCTCTGGCTTGTACGTCTGGTGCTGCTTCTACGGCATGCTCGCGGGCGGAATCCAGAGCCTGTTCCCAGCGGGCGCTAGCAGTCTGACCACGGACCTGCGGAAATCCGGAGTTAGAATGGGCATGTTATTTACGATTGTCAGCTTTGCCACGCTAGCCGGGCCGCCGATTGCGGGCGCCATCATCACGGCCGGGGGCGGGTCGTATTACGGGGCGCAGGCGTTTGCGGGGGCGTCGTTGTTGCTTGGGATGGTGCTTATGGTCGCGGCCAGGGTGGTGAAGGTGAGGAGGCTCAGACGGGACGGGGAGCTGACAAAGAGCGGGTGGAAGGTGAAGGTGTAAGTGTTGCGGACAAATTTCCTTTCAGAGCATACCTAGGTAGGTAGTTACCGGGCCGAACGAAAAGGAGCCGAAATGATTCAGGCGCCCGGAAAGTAATTTTAGCTGGCATTATTGAGCCGAAGTGCAAAACGGGCATACCCCATAATTAGACGAGAACCCATGAATTTATGAAGTTAGGAACGTCGTTGGGGTGAACAACGACTGGTCAGGGGGTCGCTGGCCCTTGTCAACACATTGGGTACTGATTGTTAACCCGGTGATACACCGCGCACGACGGAACAGGAGAAACAATGCAGTGAAACTGACAGACTCGGAATTTTACTGTACTTCAGCTCAAAAGGGGGAGAGGGGAAAAAATGGGGAAAATGCAAAAGTAAATGCCCAGTAACAGGATTGAACTGTTGACCTTCGCATACCATTTACAGGTTTCCCGGTATTAGTACGACGCTCTAACCAGCTGAGCTAACCGGGCTTGGGTGATGAGAGTTGGCCTGATTTTCTCTGCTTAAGAAGCCAGGGCTGTATGCTGGTGGTACCAACAGATTTCCGTAACCCCTGGCGTTCGCTCCAAGGGTGAGCTTTTGCTGTTTCTTGTTTCCTTACTTGGAGCTTTTTTTTTTTTTTTTTTTTTTTTTTTTTTTTGACAAATGTGATCATGCTCCCGGTTCGATGCATCTCAGTTGCGGTCTTTTGTTGATGGGTTATCCGGTGACCTGCAAAAAAAGCGTAACAGCTCATTACTCCGAACTCGATATCTACATTTATATCATTGCAGCCCTTAGTACCGCGAAACCCGAAGTATATTCATAGGTACTTAGTTATCCTAAATACTGTGGGAGGGAAAATGCTTCCCCAGGTTAATTATAACCAAGAATAGGAAACACAACGAAATGACACTTGGTCGTTGATTACTCGGATTCTTTCGTCCTAGATCTAATTATGTACAAACTCCTACACTTCTATATTACAATAAGACCGATACACCCTTTAGCCACCCTGGTTTATGCCACTGCTGACATCTTTCCTACCCTAGTTTCCAGGTCCAATGACAAATATCGTGGTTCAATTTCTACCCCCGCCCAAGCCATGAATACCGTTGTCCAAACCACAGCCACCCAAGCGATGATCCGTCAAGGTATTACAGAGGTCATACTCATGGTCGGAGTTCGGTATCAGGTATACAAGCCAACGGCAAGACCCGAACAATCCGCTTCCGCCCCGTTTTTCGTTGTTCTTCCTTCAGTGCGTTTTTCAAAGCCATATTGAAGAGCAACGTCCACATACCCACGGTACCATGGATCCCCAACGTTCCCACTGTCCGCATATTCCACCCGTTCAGTGGTAATGGCAAAATCTCATAAAAAGACGCGCCAGCCCCACGGAACCGTAGACGCTTCACGGGGTATGGCGTATCAGGCCCGGGCCGAGTGTAGGGATCATAGATATATAGAGTGCGCAATCTGGGATGTGCCACCAGCATGTCCTTTTGGTAACTGTCCGCGAATTGCCCACAGCCCTCGCCATATGTCGGATGGGCTCCTGGCAATCCTCCCACAAAAGCGTCCCAGCACAAGTGGGGCGTCCACACCGCCACCATCACTTCAACATGTGCCAACGCCGCGGGCAGCAACCGTGGGCCTCGTACCAGTCTTCCGGTCTCGTCTGGCCGTCGATTGTCCAACGACAGAGAATAACGCAGAGGAATGGTCGGGATCAGATCCGCGTGTATATCTGAAGGCCCTCCTTGCATTGAAACGTGGGAATTCCGGAAGCAAACAACGCCCCCTTTCGCAGATGCAGTCCCGTGTAGATCCACCCACCCACGCGGGCTCCCCAGCCGCTGCTTCAGCAGCAACATTTCCTCGCGTGCCTCACGGCACGAAGCTGCGATGTTGTCCACCGTTCGAGAAAGGCCGGGATATCGGACAGTTCCCTGATGCGATTTTCTTCGTCGGGCTCGGAGCACCTGGAAACCCAGTACGGGTGAAGCAAGGGAACGCTGGGGAACGGTAGGAATTGGGCGTTGTATAACTCTGGGTGTAATTTCTGGTCGGCGTAGTAGGCCGACGACAGGGGCGCAAAGAAGGCCTGGATTCAGATGAGGCGGCGCAGCTCGTACGGCAGCTCGGGGAAAAGGGTGAAGGTGCGTTCGGGCATGACGGAGGCGATGCCAGAGGTTGCCAATAGTCGCCAGTGGTTGCCAGCAGTTGAGGGTTCGGAAGTGAAGTGAAGGCGAGCTCAGGAATGTCCAGGCTAGGCTGCGAGATGAGTGACTGATGTTTCAGAAAATACGGTCTGGGATGCCGGTGAAATTATGTCATCTGGGGTTTGACGAAGAGAATATTAATGCGAAAAGAGGGTGGAGGTTCGAGACTTAAATACTCGGGCGGTATCGGCTTTGTTTTGCGTATGCATGACAGACTAGCGCAGCACAAAGGGCTTGTACACAATCCACAAGCCCGTCGGGGTGCTTGTTACGTCAAGCCCCTGTTCTTTTCTCTGTCAACAAGATGACGGCAACACAGACAAAGAGAACCACCACCAAATAGCCTACACAATCCTAACCTTCTTCATCTCCCTCTGCTTCCTCGCTCCCTTCCCCTCCCAGCTCCCGTCGTAGTCCTTGGCCAGGCCAATGCGCTCATACACCTCCCCGACTTCCCCGGTCCCTTCAAGGCGCCGCAGCACCAACCAGTACCCCGTGTTATCCACCTGCATCACCCGCGCACACACCACTTCCCCTTCTCCCTCCCACAGCCACTGTCCTTTCTCATCACACAACTTGACATCCGGCACAAACGTCAGTGGCTCTTGCCCTGGCTCTCGCTGCACAAACTCATCCTCATCATCCTCCTCATAATCATCCCTCTTCCCCTTCTTCCCCTTCTTCTTCTTTTGCCTTCCAATATCTCCAAACCTCGAAACCCCAAACGACCCCAACCCCAATTTCCCCTCCACCGGCCCCTGCTTCCCATCCTTCGCCACATCCCCAATCCTCTTCCACGCCTTTCCAGGCACCATATACCCATCCGGCGCTACACAAGCCCACGCCACAACACACGGACACTCCAACACCAAAAACGACGCGTCCCCTCCTAGTTTTACACTCCCTCGCACATCCTCCCCCGCGGGCACAGTAACCAACTCTATGACCTCCGCGCTAATTTCAGTCTTTGCATAAGCAGGTGGACCAGCTAAATCAACCAAAAACCGCACCGGCGCATCAACACCCGCCCACGACCACGAGGGCGCAGGCCGCGGGTCGAGTATACTGATCCGTCCAGGCTGGGTGATATTGCCACGTTCGAAGAGTAACGCGAGAGGGAGGAGGTCGCGCCAGATGCCTGCGTGGTAGGTCGTGGTTGTGCTATCGGGGGCGTGGAGGGCGAGAGAGGTTAGCATTTCGGCGGCTACGCCGGAGAAGGCGGGGAGACGGTCGGAGGAGAAGGTTAGGCTGCGGTGGGTGTATTCTTGGATTAGTTCTTGCCAGCGGGATAGGAGTTTGGCGTGGCGTTTGGAGGGTTTGGATGCGTTGTTCTTTTGGGACTTGACGAGGGAAGCGGAGCCGACGTGGAGAGCGGCGTAGTGGGAGACTTTGGGCGGGAGCTCGGCGGTGGTGTTACGGCTGAGGTAGCTGCCCATGTGCTGGGACTCTAGCTTGATACCGCCGCAGTCGCAGTCTAGGGTCTGCATGCACTCCCAGAAGAGTTCCTGCGGGCCGAAATGCAGGACGCGGGGGGCGAGGAGACGCTCTTGGTAGCCCCAGGCGCGGGAGAGTAATGGGAGCGAGGATACTTGCCGCAGGGGGTCGGCGTAGGGGGAGAAATCCGGGTGGATGGGTTTGAAACGGAGGGATAGCCGAAGGTCCTGGCGGAGTTTGGCCGCTTCGGGGAAGAGGATGTCGAGCGTTTCGGCGTCTTCGGGCTCGTCGGCTTGGATCCAGACTGCTTGGCGGGTGCGGAAGATGCCGCTGCTGGGGGAGGAGGAGGCCGTGGCGTAGACGGTTAGCCAGGAGTTGCGGTAGACTGAGGCCATTCGGCTGGCTTCGTGCTCCCAGTCTGAGGCGCTGTCTTGCAGGATGCAGAGGGAGTCGATCCAGAGGTAGTGGATCCCCAACCGACGGGCGATGACCACGGCGTCGCGGAAGGTTTGGGGGAGGTCGGCTAGGGCGATGCCGACTTTGTGCGCGGCTAGGTTGGTGGTTACTGTGGTCAAGGGGTGTTCACCGCCCCAGCTGTGCGACAGCGAGATGTACTTCCCTTCCTGGCCGGCTGCTGTCTCGACCAGTTTGATACCCTCCTCACTGTCCCCATTCAACCCTTCCCCCAAATCCAACACCCTCGTCGGCAACACCGCGACCCCATCTCCCCCACACAGCTTATGACCCCCCATACACTCCCCAATCCACCCCCGTGCCCTCTCAAAACTCGCCTCCGCCTTCGTATCCCCTCCGGTCTCATACGGCTGCGGCTGATCGACCATAAACCACCGATACTCCAATTCCACGGCCTCGTTGCGCTCGGTATCCCGCAAAGACCCGTTCGGGTCAGCATACACGCGCATGCCGCGGGAGCCGGTGAAGCGGAAAGTGGCATCTTCGCCGAATTGCGCTTCGAGGTCCGGGATGAGCCAGAGCAGCCCTTCGAGCATGTTGGCGCAGTAGGGGCAGCCGTCGTCGGCGTGGGATTTGATTTCGGGGAGGTCGGACCAGCGCTCGGAGCGTTGGCCCCGGCAGAGGCCGCAGTTGGGGTCGCCTGAGGACATGGTTTACTTTCTGGAGTTGTTGTTCTTATGTAGGGAGTGTTGTGAGAATTGAATTCGCGGGTTTGTTTTGACATGAGACATGGAAATCGTGAGATAAATATCTGCATGTATGTACAGGGGTCGGGCTATAGACGTCCCGCGATTACGAGCTAACCACGAAAGGATCACCTGCATGAGGCTGAAGCCTCTGAAAACTCAACAACACGAGATAGTTATTCTCAATTCACGACTTCACGTGTTCCAAATGTGATGTTCATGGGAGGAGAAGAATAGCCCCATGCTCAAAGATACATTAAGTAAGGCTCACGGGCCGTAAAGAGAGACTGGAATAGATTAATTATTGGGTAGGTACCTTGACCATTTCCCGAGTAAATATTATAGGTAATTCGACCTCGTACCCACATTTACCGTGATTCGTGAATGTCACGCACATGAACATGACCCAACTTTGTTCTCAACGAAACCCAAGAAACCAGACATCAATAAGTCATTTTAAGCTAGAACACGGCGGGACTGTGCTTCATATAAAAACCGTTGTCTTGAAACCACCAGACGCCGATAACTCCTATCCTATCTATCTCAACGTCTGGGGACTGGCCCCCTTTGTTTCGTTGTAATTACCTTGCATTAGGTACCGTTTCCGTTTCAACAGAAACTAAACTTCCAGACTTATCAAAGACGCCCACTTATTTCCGAGGGAACCCGCAAATAAAATAGCAGCAGATAAAAACCCTAGAGTACAATGCCAAACTCCCTCTCACCACACTTGGATCTTGGTACACCCTAACCCTGCTGCTGGCGCCGCCGCTGTCCAGCAGCAGGCGTAGTAGTGTTATTACTAGTGGTGTTGTTGTTCCCCGAGCTGGCCACAGGCCGGGAGGAAGTAGACGACACTGCCGCAGGTCGTTCAGGCAAACGCATCGTCGTCATGCCACCACCACCACCACCGCTGGTTCGGGGGCTGGTGGGCGATCGCAGTAATACTCGGGCTGATGCTCCGCCCCTTCCGCCTTGGGTTTGTGCGTGGTGGCACTGGTGCGGGATGGGGTTGAGGTGGTCGCCGCGCCGCCTCTTCCGCTCACGGCTCCTCCTCCCCTCCCGCTGGAAGGACCTCCTCCTCTCACGCTGGAGACACCTCCTCTCCCGCTTACTCCCGCTACTCCTCCTCCCCTTCCTTGGGCCGTGGGGGCTGTTCCTTGTCGTGTTTGTGGGGCGGTGTTCGTGCCCGTGGAAGCCGTGGACGCTGGCTGTACATATGCCGGCAGCACCAGCGCTTCAGGAGGACAAGCCTCAGCAAAACGGTCATAGGTAACCTGATTCGGAGGCTCCGCTCCCTTCCGAAAAGCCTCCTCCCTGATATTGATCTACGCATCGGTGTAATCTCTACGGGCCCCGCCCGCCGGGCCGTAGGAGTCGTGGCACCATTTCAGCCAGTACACGAACCGAGTCCCGTGGCATGTTTCGGGAAGCTTTTTGATGCACCCCGCGAGTTCCTTGAGTAGTTCATCGCTGTCTCGGCGGTCCCGCCGGGTACTGGTTCGGTCGAAGTCATAGAGGAGAGCGCTGATATGGAGTGTGACGGCTAGGAGGATACCGCGGATGGTGCTCATGGCGGAGGCGACGCCGGCCTGGCGACGGAACTCGATGGTGCCTTTTTCGTAGAGCGGGCAAAAGTTGGTTGATAGCTTCGCGGTCCAGCCGCGAGAGGTCTCCCCGCCTTTGATGGCATCGACAAGTTTGGACTCTGATACAGCCGCAAGTCGGTCGATCTTGGAAAAGAGCGGCGTCCACCCTTGGTTGGAGACGGACATGTCTTCGGGCCCGCCAAAAGCAGTGCCGTTTGGCAGGGCGTACTCATTCCAGGAACGGCTCTGCGGCACGAGGCGGGACAACGCATGCTCCCAAAAGTAGGTTCCTTTGGCCGTCTTGACAATCTGATCCAGCGTGTAACGGCTTTGTCTGGTGGGCCCGGGTTTGATGTGGACGTGGAAGCCGCAGAGGTTGTCGGTCCAGAAGTCGAACGTCTTACCAAGAACGTCCCAAACCGCATTGATCTCCCGTTGCCACTGCTCCAATACCGACATGAGTGGCGTAGTGAGTTCGATGCCCCCTATAACTCATTAATACTATAATCAGCATATTGAAAAGGTTGACTGTCGCTATACATACACCACTTCCTTGCTTCAGCATCCGAGCCGATCTGGAGCCAGTCGTCTCGCAAGCTGATATCCGGGTCGCACCGCCATCCGTAATCCTCGCCCAAAACGCCGGCGATAGTTTTTGTAACGGCCTCATTAACCCAGCGCCGCTGCGACGCTTTGACGGTACCCTCTGCGTCGTTCCAGAGGTCAAGGTCCTAACGCTGCCAGTGCAGTGGCAAAGAAGAAAAGTTCGATCGTTTCTTTTCTCTCAGCGCAGCTTCCACGCTGGGTTTCAGCTTGATGTAAACCTCAATTTCGGCCATGAATTGAGGCAACGGGGTGTTGGCGGCGCCGGCCCCGGCGGTTGCTGCATTACTGCCCGTGCGGGTATTTGCGGTGTTTGTAGTATTGTTCCTGGCGTTCCCAGCGTTCCCGGTGTTTGTGGCATTCCCAGCCCTTCCGTTGGTGTTTCTGGCTGTTCCGGTGTTTCCGGTGGTGTTTCCAGAGGTGTTTCTGGGAGTTCTGGCGCTCATTGTCGTCGGTTAGGAAGCTTGGCCCGTTGCACTGTTGAAGTTGGTTGTTGATGGTGTCGAAACAGCTACGATGTCTGGAGTTAAGGTATTTAATAATCAATAACCAGTCATACAATGCACGCTCGACGCCAGCATATTCATTTCCCATCATCAAAGTGGGATAGTTCCACAATCTACATGCTGCTGAAGGCCCTCTGGCCTCGGACTCAGGTGAAACCAGAATTCCCCACGCAACGAAACAGCACTAATTATAATTACCGAAAATCGAAAATCGACCCAAACTTGTCGTTTTTGGTACTCAATAAAGAAGGTATCAAAGTAAACAAATTGAACTAGATATAATGCGGTTTATAAATATTTATCAGCTAGATTCTTTTCCCACGGTATAATTATTGGTGTTATTTCTTGTCTGGTGGACGATTGAATACGGAGTGTTGTACCACTTTAGGTAATTACATAATTCTGTGAAACAACAGATAGGTGAGCTTCATTCATTGTACCAAAGCAACCTCCTTCCCCGGGACGACCAGCTGGCTTAACCTAGTGAAGGCCTCCAAACCCGTCCTGCTGGATGCCTAAAATGGTGGTCTGTACACAGTGGATCATATCCGCGGAAACAAAACGGTGAAGACTACCAACCTTGGGTTCAGTTGACGGAAAATAAAAATGTGTTCGCCAAGACTGCAGTGCCTAGCGCTCCGCTGTACTCCATATCGTGGTGGCCTTATTATCTGCCAGCTCCTCCTTGACATTGTCCGAGCTTTTTTTCCCTCATGGTTCCCCAAGGCCTCCACTCCTGAACAGGATCTCGGACCTTTGACGGTGGTGCTAACCAGGCTTGAAGGGAAGACTGAAGCTGTCGGCGAAGATGTCAAATCGATTAAGAATGTTGTTCAGGGCCCCACCCCTGAGCCACAGGAGTCGATTGTCGAGCTCGTTTCTGATGTGAGGACAGAGTTGCGCGAGACGGCTCTTGAGCGCAGGAACCAGCACGAGCAGCTGATGGCCGTCTTGCAAGAGCTACCGACTCGCGAGGAAGTTCTTCAGCAGACGAACCAGTACGAGCATCTTATGACCGTCGTGCAAGAGGTTCGCGAGGACGTCCGTGGTCTGAGGACCGACGTCCAAGCCCTTGTGAAACGCGAGGATGTTCAGGATGCGACATCGAAAGGTGATCAGGTCCTCCAAGTCCTTACCAAGATGCTGGACAGGCTCCCAGAACCTGTTTCTGCCTTTCCCAAAGCCCCGGGAACAGGGATGCATGGGCCACCCAGCGGCTAGTGGGGTAGTCGCTGAAGTAGCCGCTGGCTAGAGGCGCCGGCCTTCCACCGCTCCCCGAGGAGTGGTGGGGGTCTCTCGCAAGAGAGGCCCCCCAGCGACCAGCTCGCACCTTATCGTGGTGCTGGGGTTCAGTACCCTTGACAGGGGAAGCCAAGACGAGCTGCTTTTGTGAGTTCCCCTTCTTGCACTCAATCCTGTACTTCGTCGTCTTGTCAGAGGGCCAGCTGCACTTGACTCCCTTTACAGGATTGCGGCATTGCCTCCATGTTGGTCTGCTTCCACGAGTCGTTTTCTAGCCGCGTTCCAACCGTCCCCAGGCCGTATCCCAGCCCTTCTCAACAACCAACGTTTCTCTTTCGCATCCTCAGCTTGACCCTCAACTCCGTACTGTCTCTCCCTTCCTTTGTCCGCGGCCATTGGTTCCTATTGACAGATTTCCGATCCAATCTCGTCAGACACCTTCACACTCGCCGGTCAGGGACCTCTGGGGCAGTGGATAAGCTCGCAGCAAGGCTAACCAGGGATCAAAGGATGACTTGGGGGTGAGATACTTGGGTGGACACTTTGGCGATGATGGGCAGCTCTTAGCAAAAAGACGAGTGAAGTGTTTTGGCGGTCTACATGCAGTAATATACGGAGTCCTCCTCTATGTACCTAGGCGCTGTTCAATCCAGGGTGTGCAGAGAATACATCAAGCATCCGACACGACGCCATGCGTACCATGGCTCCTGATCAATGATTCCTCCATCTCTCTCCAAGTTCTCCTTATAGAGTTGCCACTCAGTAACTTGCGCCTTTTGGAGTTTGCCTGCCTCACACCGTTTTCCTCGTCCAGTCTCGATTTCTCGTTCCCGTTCTTGGACCTCCGCCTCCCTCCACAATTTGTGTATCATCCCAGCCCCACACATGTCCTCCCTTGTTCTCGAGGTTCGCGAAGACCTGTTTACAAGGTTGTGCCATTCTGGATCGTGCGGGGATCGACACTGTCCAAGGTTATGCCACCGGATAACTTCGATGGACCACTCCTCGCGTTCGCTGGGACGTCGTTGATTGAGCTTGGACCCGAACTTTCGAATTATTCGGCTTAATGTTGGAAAGTCCCTCAAGGCAACACGTATATAATAGTCGGTGAAACAAACGGGGGACGACCGAATCTTCGTTCCAGAGGTTAGACGGAAGGGACTTGAGCACTCCTCGTCGCCGCCTAATTCAGAAATGATACTGGCCTTAAAGTGACGGCACACCAGGGAATCTTGGAATAGTCTAATGAAGGCTCTCAGTGATCGCGCGGTTCCCCTTTCCCCATCGCCCTGAATCACCATGGTGCCACGGAGATAGAGGTTGTTGCCGATGATCTTGGCACGCCAAAAGGTCGTGACAATCTCACTACAGAAGGGAATACGGTGGGTCACCTCAATGTCCTGCAAAGGCGGGCCGTGAAGAGCCCCGTAGAGATAGCGGTTTGTGACAAGCCGGGCCCAGGAATATGTGAGGTTAAGTGACAAGGTCGACACGCACTGACGCATGACACGGCCTCGGTCACGACGATCCCGATTCCACCAACATGGTCCGTCGTAGGTCTTGAAGCAGTTGTATTTCAGCGTCGCGCGCCATCGATGGAGGCAGGCGCAGCCGTGGCAAAAGTAGAGCCTTGGGTTATCTTGCTCAAGCCACTGGAGCAGTGTTTCTCTGGAGGGTGCGGATAGCTGGGCGGCGGCCGATTTAGGAAAATGCTTGAAGAAAAGCCCGCGGCAGGTTAGGGCGAACGCAATGGCTGATTCTGGCGGAAGGTGCTTCAGGATCATGTCCACGAGCTCGGAGGGGATGTTTAGGGTGCATCGTTTCTGGGCTGATAACCTCCGCCGGTATGCCGGGACAAGAAACCGAAGCTCGCGAAGCCGCAGACAAATGTGATCCATTTGCCGAGAAAAGAGTTGTCGATGGTGTTGTAGGTGTTTGGAAACGTCGAAAGAAGATGGAAAACGGCAAGGCGAATGGATTGCACAGACAAACCCGCATCGCATCGCAGCCAGGAAACCGACGAGAGCGTTTCCGGAAACATGACATCAGAACCCGCTCCGAGTCCAACGCACGCACCTCTTTATATATATGCAGCCCTCCTCACCTCGTATATTACCTCAGGTCCGCCGCTTTCTTCGCTTCATCACAACTGTTAAAAGCCACTCAGGCGCCAGTCTTGTGACACCTGTACTGATTACAGGATATTTCATCCCAGGTATACAGCTTCCCGAATTGGAATAAAACGGGTAAACAAGACCACTAAACGGTTAAATGTGCAGATTCAAAGGTTATTAGCGAGGACCCCATTATACACAGGACATATATAATTATATAAGTAGTACAAAGCGATTACAATTCGGAAGATAACTGCTGGCTGCAACTGCGTAAACCTGCTTGCATGTTGTGTCAAGGCCGTTGATGTTCGTATGGAAGTTCGGCCGACCTTGCCATCTCTTAGTCCCAAATCCCAACAAATCCCAATACGGTAATTACCTACAACGCCCGGAAGCTCTAATTATTATGAAGTACAGACCGGCTCCTCGCGTGCCCTCTTACCAAATACGCAAAACCACACACAAAACAGCCCATACAGAGCAGATCACAGCGTCTTCCCTATCTTCCATCGCAACCTTTTCTCCCCTCCACAACGCACATCTTGCCGCCCACACACGCGAACTCACGCTGGGCCCAACCCGGACCCGAGGTAAGTTTCTCTGGCTCGCAGACAAACCCCACCGGCGTCCTGGTATGTAGCGAGTCCAGCCGGCCCACCGGCCGTTCTCGCCGAGATCTTGGCAGGCTTGGCTCGGGAGAAATGTGCGTGGCCAAGCGGGGTTCTCGAACGTCTTCCGGGTCTTCGGCATGGGAGTCTCGGCGTAGAAGTCTCGGCACGGAAATCGCGGGTAACGCGGGTAGGGTTGGAAAAGGGTTGTCGGTTGTCCTTAGAGAGGTTGGAGATTGCCCCTGCGTTGGGAGATGACGACATGTTTGCCACTTCAGTTTCTTCAGTTTGAGACCACGGTGGGAGTTGTTTTATATCGAATTCAGCGGGTGAAAGCAATGGAAGAAATGACGATGCCGAGACAAGCCAGGAGGAATTCCCCTGCCATTCTACCCCAAGTCTCCAAACCATTTGTGCACATTCCATACACCAAACCGACACCGAGCTCCATCGCCAAGCATGCCGAGAAGGGCCAAGAATGCACAACCACGAGGAAGTTTTGTCGAGGAGCAAATCGAGAGCAAGTAGAACGTTTTTGTGACTGATAAAGAACTGGGCGTGGCAAGCCTCGCATGCAGGCCAAGACAGTTCCCAGGGATGTCGTTGTCATAAAAGTTGGGGGTGGAATGGTATATGAGATGGGATTTCCCCGAGCCTGGCGTTTTAGAACAATCCAAGAACAACCAAACCTCGTTCTGTTGTTCAACTTCATCACAGCAATAGCCTCCATCATAACATCGTTACTCACCATTTACCTCAACATCACCATGGCCAAAGAAAAGTCCAAAGCCTCCCCCCTGCACATCTCAGGCCAATCCAACCACCCCCTTTCCCTTCCCGCGCACGCCCTCACGGCCACGCAAGTCGCTTCCGAGCTGAACGCCGACATCCTCTCGGGCCTCTCCCCCGCCGAAGCCAATGCCCGACTGGAGCGCTTCGGTCGCAACGACCTGGGTGAGGACGAAGGCGTGCAGCCGCTCAAGATTGTTGTTGCTCAGATTGCGAATGCTATGACTTTGGTAACTGTTCCCATTTCTGTTCACCGTTGAAAATAGATAAAGGGTGCTGATGTGAATGTCGGGGTATTAGGTGCTCATCTTGGCGATGGCGGTTAGTTTTGGGATTCAGTCGTGGATTGAAGGCGGGGTCGTGGCCGCGGTGATTATGTTGAATATTGTGGTTGGTTTCTTTCAGGAGTACTCGGCTGAGAAGACGATGGACTCGCTGCGGTCGCTGAGCTCGCCGACTGCTACTGTCGTTCGCGGGGGTGAGGCCGTCGTGGTTCCGTCGGGTGACGTAGTTCCGGGTGATCTGATCGAGGTCAAGATGGGAGATACCATTCCTGCTGATATCCGGTTCGTCTCCTTTTCTCACCCAACCCAAGAATTCTGCTAACATCATCAGCCTCCTCGAAACCAAAAACTTCGAAACCGACGAAGCCCTCCTCACCGGCGAATCTCTCCCCGTCCGCAAACACGCCCTCACCACCTTCCCCTCTCCCACCGGCCCCGGCGACCGCCTCAACATAGCCTACAGCTCCTCGACCGTCACCAAAGGCCGCGCGAAAGGTATCGTCTTCGCAACAGCAACCTTCACCGAAATCGGCGCCATCGCATCCGCTCTCAACCAAAAGGACCACCCGCGCGTGCGGCCCGTCAAACGCAAACCTGACGGCCATGCTGGTCCGCATCGGTATCTAGAGGCGTATACCTTAACGCTCGGCGACGCCATCGGCCGGTTTCTCGGGGTCAGCGTCGGTACGCCGCTGCAGAGGAAACTGAGTAAACTGGCCATGGTGTTGTTCGGCGTAGCCGTGGTATGCGCAATTATCGTGCTCGGCGCAAATGCGTTCCACACCAGCCAGGAAGTAGTCATCTACGCCGTAGCCACAGGCCTGTCAATGATCCCGGCTTCGCTGGTGGTCGTATTGACGATTACGATGGCGGCGGGGACCAAGAGGATGGTGCAGCGGAATGTGATTGTGCGGAATCTGAAGAGCCTAGAAGCGTTGGGGGCGGTGACGGATATTTGTAGTGATAAGACGGGGACGTTGACGCAGGGGAAGATGGTGGCCAGGGGGGCGTGGGTGGCAGGGTTGGGGACGTTTACGGTGGAGTTGACGGCTAGTGAGCCGTTTAACCCGACGAAGGGGGTGGTGAGGTTTGATGAGAGGGAGCCGTGTGAGATTGACTTTGGCTCGTCTCAGGGGGCCAACACCATCACCAACGACAACGCGGACGAAAAGCCCTCGGCCACGACGTCCCCTAGCGATCTCATCGCTGGAAGCAAATCTCGCCTTCAGGAGTTCCTCACTGTGGCCTCGCTAGCCAACGTAGCCACCGTCTTCGAGAAAGAGAACACCTGGGTTGCGCGGGGCGATCCAACAGAAATCGCCATCCAAGTCTTTGCCAGCCGTTTTGGGAAGAACCGACTCAACCTCACCTCGAACAAGCCCCCTGGCCCACACACCAAGGATACGACCCAGGGTACGGATAGCAAACCAGAATGGCTTGACATCGCCGAGTTCCCCTTCGACAGCGATATCAAGCGCATGAGCGTCCTCGTCCAACACACCCCAACCAATACCCACCATGTCTTCACCAAGGGCGCTGTGGAGCGTGTCCTGGACGTCTGCACGCACTACCACACCTCTGACGATGACCAAGACCAAAACACCCCGCCAACCGAAATAACCGATGCTTTCCGAGACCAGGTCCTGACCAACATGTCCGCTTTAGCCTCTCTCGGTCTGCGTGTCCTGGCTCTGGCTAGTCGACCTCTTCCTGCTTCTTTCCTCCCCGGTACTACTTCCCCTGACGACGACGACGACGACAACGACGCCAAGAACAACACCACACTGGATTCCCTCCCCCGTACCCCCCTCGAATCCTCCCTCACCTTCCTCGGCCTAATCGGCCTCTACGACCCCCCGCGCCCCGAATCCGCCCCGGCCGTGCACCAATGCCACGAAGCCGGAATCGCAGTGCACATGCTCACCGGTGACCACCCGGACACGGCACGGGCGATCGCACATGAGGTCGGGATCTTACCCAGCACCAAGGCTCTCGGGAGGGTGAGAGGGGAAGTGGCGCGGGCGATGGTTATGACCGCGGGGGAGTTTGATAAGTTGAGTGATGAGGAGGTGGATAAGTTGCCGGTGTTGCCGTTGGTTGTGGCGAGGTGTGCGCCGGGGACGAAGGTGAGGGTTGTGCAGGCTTTGCATCGAAGGGGGAGGTTTGTTGCTATGGTGGGTTTCTCCTCCTTCTTCCCCCTTTTTTTTCTCTTTTTTTCTATTATATTTTTGTTTTGTCTTCACAATGCTAAGACATAAGTAACGCCAGACCGGCGACGGCGTAAACGACTCCCCCTCCCTCCGACACGCCGACGTGGGCATAGCCATGGGCCTCTCCGGCTCCGACGTCGCCAAAGACGCCTCCGACATTGTCCTCACCGATGACAACTTCGCCTCCATCGTCTCCGCCATCGAAGAAGGCCGCCGCATCTTTGACAACATCCAAAAATTTGTCCTGCACGTCCTCGCTGAGAACCTCGCGCAAGCCGGTACTTTGCTCGTCGGCCTGGCCTTCAAGGATGCTTCGTCTTTATCTGTCTTCCCCTTGGCCCCTGTGGAAATCGTCTGGATTATCATGATCACTTCCGGCTTACCAGACATGGGCCTCGGCTTTGAACGCGCCGTGCCCGATATCATGCGGCGTCCGCCACATTCCCTGCGCACGGGTATCTTCACGGCTGAATTCCTTGTCGACATGGTGGTATACGGCCTCTGGGTTGCAGCCCTGTGCCTAGCCAGCTTCGTATTGCGCGTCTATGCCTGGGGCGGTGGCCAACTCGGCGAGAACTGCAACGATCGGTTCAACCAGGGGTGTGAGACGGTGTTCCGGGCGCGGGCGACCACTTTTGCATGTCTGACGTGGTTTTCGCTGTTTCTCGCCTGGGAGGTGGTTGATGCGAGACGGTCGTTTTTCCGCATGCAGCCGGGGAGTACGAAGTATTTCACGCAGTGGTTCCACGATGTGTGGCGGAACAGGTTCTTGTTTTGGGCTGTTGTGTTTGGGTTTGTGTCGCTGTTCCCGACGCTGTATATCCCGGTCATCAACCACGTCGTGTTCAAGCACACGGGGATTAGCTGGGAGTGGGGCATCGTGTTTGTCGCGGCCGTGTTGTTCTTCGCCGGCGTTGAGGCGTGGAAGTGGTCTAAGCGGGTATTTTTCCGTCGCCAGGCGCGAAGGGCCGCCGGGGGCAACGGGAAAGCGTGGAAGGACTTGGACGTTGAGGAGCGGGTGTTTGGCGACTATCTGAGCGGGTATGAGAGTGGCGAGGCTGTTGTGTCTGCTAACGGTCGTGATTGACTACGAAGGGGCAGGAAGCCCCAGGTGAAGGAGAACTGTGTCGTGGAAACGAGGTGTATTGAACAGGTGAGCGCAGGTGTTTTGGTGGAGCGGATGGAAAAGGGGGGGTCAAAAGGTAAGTCGAGCCGTATTCGCAGGTGCATAGGTAAAACGATTATTGTTGTGACAATGGGCCGAGACCTGTCCAGGCACAGTGTATTAGATAGCCGGTCAGGATATCAATTTCTTGTTCAAACAGAATCCCTGCGCGTATTAATTACCGAGAACCGCCTGCTCTCGACTGAACGTGGGCCAGTGTGATGGTATCGATCGTGTCCACGTCTCTACCCCCGGACCGACTCAGTCATCACGCCCAATTTTGCGAGAGTTGGGCGGATGAAGTAGTACTAATGGCGCAATACAGCATTAGCGGCGCCCGCCTCGGTGTAGTAACGAACCATATCGCTAGTTAACCGAAATTGTACTTACTTGCGAACCATAAAACCCAGTGATGGCGGTTCCAGGCTCACTGCGAAACACCGCGTTGCTGACCAGCTCCCAGGAAGCCTCTCGGCCCCTTGACTCACACGATCTTCCCCAGTTGGTGGAGATCTAAACAGCGTTAGCCGCGATCGCGATGCTACTTGACACAACAATACAATCATGAAGTGACGTTGAGGCCGTGTTGGGGACAAACCGTACCTTCACTGCCGTGAGCTCTGGTACCGCTGGCGGCCAGCCTGGCCCCTGGGATGGGCCTCTGCAGTGCTGTTCGACCTCGATCTGATCGATGACCTCGCCCCCGGGCCCGTCGATGGCGAACTCGACGACATCTGTAAGGTCGTCGTCCTCATGCCGGCCAAACATGCGGCATTCTACAGGAACGTCAACGTCAAATGAAAATTCGATACGGCGCAAGGCGTCGCTGCAAAGCCTAATCTTGGTCAGATGGCGAAGATATATGCCGCCGGGTCCACCGAAGCACGTCCAAAACAAGGGCCGGAATCCCCTCCAATATCCTAGGCATGGTCGCTGGCTCAAGAAGAACGCCTCATTTAAATTTATTGTTGTCGGCGGTAGAGCGGGATACCAGATGCCCATGTGCCGTACCTGTGACGTCTTGTCGTTGGTGCTGGCGGACTGCAAGGGCTTCTCCTTGGGAACGGCCAGCCCTATCACTTTCAATCCCTAGTTTTTGTTAGTAGGATGTCATTCCTTTGATGAGTTCGTTTCTTACATCAAATACAAGCTCGAGAGCAGTGAGAGAAGGCCCGCATGCTAGTCGCTCTGTTTTAGGGACGTCCTGCACCCACCCAAGCCATCCATCGACGGGTCCCTCCTCGCTGTCGACACACTGGATACCGTGAATTCCAGACATGCCGACGGAGATGTTGAACCCCGAGAGCTTGTTAGGTAACCGAACGGAATAACTGTTGAACTCGCCGAATCCGAGCCGCAAAACAGACCCCGTTTTGGGCGACACCAGCGCGATACCGGCAACATACTCCGACAAACCCATACGTATGGTAGAAACCGATACTCTGGTAATGTCTGCCGGGACAGCCACTCGGCGAACGTATCGTGCGCGCGTTCCCATTCTAAATGAAGAAATCGCGCCCGGTGTATCAGTCACAACATCCCCCCCAACAAAAAGCCAGGACTTGAGCTGCTTTTCCCACTCAGCAGGGCCCCCCGGTGGCACTGGCAGCATGTAGGCAGGGTCGTGTTCGGTCCAGTGAAGCTCCAGCAATGGGACAACACCTTGAAGCAATTCCCAAATCCGCTCTCGGTTCCGTAGCCCCAGCGGCAGACGAGAAGCCGCGGTACGACGGTACAAGTAACGCCAATCAAAAGATTCTCCGCGTCTCTCCTGGTGGGCGTCACGGGCTTCAAAAAACCACGATCGCTCAGCCGCAGGGCCGTCAAATCGAGACGCCCAAAACTGCTGACTGTGGAAGATGGGCCAAAACGACCGGGTCGCGAGGCGGGCCTGCAAAACATCTCGGGTCTGTAGACGCACGGCAATGGCCAAGCACATCTCGGGGGGGAGCACGGCAAACGGATCGTGGCCTCTTGTGTCAGCGGTCATCCCGAACCGCAAAGAAGGTGGAGCAGAAGGAGGGTATTCTGCTGGAGCTTCGCCCAATATCTCCCTGGCTTCCAAGCTCGAGCGCGGGTCGGCGCCGTACGGGGGCTCTGCGGCCGCCTCGGCAAACTCACGGGGTCCGAGCAACCGCTCCCACGGGAACCGGGTATCCGTTGCCGCGAAACATAACCCGCCGAAGTCGTGGCCCCAGTCCAGTTTCTCTGATGCGTCAGTCTCTGCGAGCGACGCGCAGGCCTCCCACAGCCTGTTGAGAGGGACCACAGCGGGGTAGCACGTCCGCTGGAGAAGCCACCAGCAAGAGTCGTGGAAGGCGAACCCGCGTTTTGAATGACGCGTACCACCTTTTATGGAGAAGATCTGATCGGCTAGAGGGTGATCGTAGCCGGGATCGTCCCAGCGAGCCTCAGGGTTATGAGGAGCTGTAAAAGGGGCCGGGGTCTGCAAGCTACAGCATCCGACGCCAGTCAAGCCGAAGTCTTCCTTTGACATCGAATATACTAAATTTTGGGACTCCTGTCAGAGGGTTATGAAGTGGACCATGTTGGGTTCGCGAGTTCACGTACCTGCCCGAAATTCTCCCGTCCATGTCCCCGAGCTGTTCAACACCCATCCGCACAACGGGCAATGGTGAAACCAGCTCATGTTGAAATGATGCTAGCGTAGCCCAAAGCTCCGGGCACGTTCATTAAAGAATGATCAACCCTCCCGAGTCCTGACTCCTACACGCAAAGTCGTTCGCCGTTGAACTGTTGGTGATAGACGGTCAAGGTTGAGATGATACCAATTGATTGCCTTCGGTGACGGGGGTATTTCGACGTGAATCGCCGAAAGGAGGCCCCGCGTACGTTAGCCGTTTTCTCGTCCCGTTCGGAAGTCGGTAAGCAGCGTTAGAACTTAGGCAATTGTGAATTTGAGGTATCTGAAGAGCGATTGGGGTAACGGGGTTCTAACAACTCACTAAAGAGCTATGGACCGAGGAATGCGTTTTCCTGCCTCCTGCCTTCAGTGGCGCGCTTCTGCTAAGCAACCCGTGTTCCTAGACAGGTTGGATTAAATTTTTGATGTTGGGGACCAGGCTTGAATCATTTGGGAAGTCACGGTCACCAACTTGGTTGGAAGGTTGTTCGGTTCGCCAAGGGCACGTGCATCCTGGATCCTCTGCCTATTCACTGACAGGGCCTGGGTGCCTAATTAATAGATAATTGCCCCACTCGTAATACATCCAGCACCAAACTTTGTCCCGGAACACTCAGTTAAGCCCATTCGCTAAATCTTGAACACCGCCGTTAGGTACCATTGTCAGCGGCATATTATACACTTAAAAGAAGCGCACTATGTCTGGTCAGGACATGGACGGGGTGAGTGACTCACCTCCTTCCCCAAAGCGTCTCATCACAAAAGTTAAGTTTCTAACAAAGATGATCACAACTCGGTATATGCAGTACGAAGCCATGTCATCCTGGTATGACGATCTAACACAGAATTGGGACGCAGGCAAGGCCCGCAACCTGTGCAGCAACCTCTTCAGTAATTACTTCTCCATCCGCGACGGATTCCACTTCGAGCACCAGTCATTAACGGTCCTCCACGTCAAACGTTTCCGGCACAAGCTTCTCACAGTCATCGTGGACAACCACGTTTCTGGGGTGAGCCCCACTACCACCTGGACGTCTATCGTCGACAAGTTAACTACACAAATGACGGCGGATCGAATGGAAATGAGCGAAAACGCACGACTACAAGACACGTTTGGGATTGCCACCGTCGGTCTTTCCTCCCGGTTCTACGTGTTACACCCAGGTAACTCCACGCTCGTCCCCCACCCTGATACCAGGGGGCGAACTTTGGAGTTCAAAGACGATGAACCCACCATTGTGCGGGTATTGCTCTCCATCAAGGACTTAGCGACTCGTTCTCCTCGCTCTCACGGCAACGAGTCCCAGTGATGCAATCCTGTCTTGTCGATTTGGGGTTCGGTATAATTTAGCGCCTGGGCTGGTCTCTCGACGACCATAGGGGCGGGTTATTCGTTGCAAGGGGTACAGTGATTACGTTAAGCTTCGATGACATGATATTCAAATCCGGTCACGCCCACGGGCATAATCACGCCCCAGATTATCCAGACCTCCTATCCCAGTATCCAACGCCAGCCCGGTGTACGCCATACCTCGTGTGATCGCACCAAATATCCTCCCCACTAGCATGTCCACCAATCTCGTATGGCGATAAGGAGTCGTTTGCGACGATGGGAAACAAACCCTCGAGTAGAGTTTCGACCGCAGCATTGAAGAAGCCGCGCCATTCAGCTCCTTCAACTTCATCTTCATCCTCCCCTTCAACCTCATCTTCATCCGCCGTAAGACCTTCTTCCTGCGATTCTTGAACCCTAGCAGCTTGTACTGAAACCGCAACAACCCAGGGAATATCCACCCGATACCTACGATTTGCCGTCGACGGCATCGGCGAGTCGAGAATCGACCGCATAGACGACGGGGTAACGTACAAACACATGGTGTGTTTGAGGCCTGGCGGGAGATCCATCTTGCCGTACAACCTAATTGTTCGGAAGCCGTCAGATGAAAAGTAAGGCGCACTGACAGCATCACCAGACTCACCGCGCAATATCCTCCACGCCAGCACCAACTTCCACATCCTCAACCCACCGGAACTTCATTCTTTCAAGACATTCATCCAGGCCTTCATATCCCCGATAAATCTCCGTTGAGTCACGCACAATCTTTTCCACCATATCCTTGCATTTCTCCCACTCCTCGTGGTCTTGAATCTCGGGGCTCTTGAACACCACAAATCCCCAGGGATCCCACCGAGCAGCAGGCCCGATTCGCTCCTCGCGCAAACGCATTGTCTCCATAAACGATGGTTCTGTTGGAGTGGGGTGGATGCCTGTAATTTAGGTGAGCGATGCGCTCCATATCAAATGCCCGACCCTGAGATAAAACAAGGGAAAATATCTAGAGGACTAATTAGATGCTTCATACCTTTGGCAGCCTTCTCCCGCTTCCACATCTCCTCGAAAAACTGCTGGAAACCCTCATCTCCCAAGTCTTGCCGCAACCCTTCACGGAATGTATCCCGCTCTGCCTCAGACAAATTGTTGATTTCGCCGGTGGCGGCCGAATTGAGCATCCGTTCCCGGTCCCAGCCTGCGGGGTAGTATTTGGGCGTCTCTGCCATTTTCGAGGTACAGTATCTGTTTTGGGATTATAACTTGACAGTGTGGTGACCTTTGTTGCTAAAGGAACATTTGTTGTTGAAAGGCGGGGTTTCCAAGAACCCTAGTTAACCCACTTGACATGAGTCGCCTCCAATAAAGCCTAGGGTTGGAGGACGAGAAGATGAGTGCTCAGTTCCATACTAATTAAGTCCAAGAAGGACCAACACAAAATCTGAGCCAAATTCCTGTGGTGTTCCCCATCACCTCTCTCAATACTTCCTCAAGGTAATTGAGAAATTAATTAGGTAATCATTCCCAGAGTCAGGTACAACTCGATCAATCGCCAGGAATATCACAACTAATTAATTACACAAGACGAGCATAGTCTAAGGCTTACCAGCTCCGAATTTTCCCGATATCTCACTGCAGCGCTTTGTTGCCATGAAGAGTCACCAGTGCATAGTTCGGGCATCCCATCTTGGCCCTTCGACCAAAAACTGCACGCCTCGTTTAAGATTCACTGTAATGAGCCCGTTGATCCGATGTCCATAAAATAACATATCGAACACGTCACCCAGTGAGATTGGCCCGCGTGATGTGTATCAACAAAGCGGCAGGGTTTAACAACTCGAGGTCTCGATAAAAGCGTCAACTAGAGGTAGTTATCATGAGGCCGCTCGCCCTTCTTAACCCAGAACCTCGGGCGAGTGCGTTCTCTTACTAACTTCCAGCAACCTCGAGCATTCTCGAACTCGCCATCCGATCCAAAACAACACTGTTATCCTGCCAAAAGAACTCATACACATAAACCCACAATGCCTTCAATAACTAATATGCACTGGTCATCAACCACCCTCACGGTCCTGGGCCTTTTCCTCATCGCCTCTCCCGCCCAAGCCAACAAGAACCGGACCGATCTCTGCGGCATGAGCATGCACGCCTCCGACATGCCCAATATCGGCAGCTTCGCAGCAGTCCAAGGAACCTGGGTCATACCCGAGGGCCTACAGCGGTACGAGGACTCGGAGAGGGATGCGCCGGGGGTGTCACAATCCGTGGCACTCTGCTGCGGCGATGATTGCTCCCTGCGTCTGGCCGCAGGTACCCTCTCATACCCGCGCGAAGATCATGAGAAGTTGGGCTATTACACAGCCGAGCCCTGGTTCCAGCTCAGCCCGGCGTTTCCCGCGATACAGTGGCCCGCGGATATGGACCTTAGTACGTGTTAATTTGTTGAGTAAATAAGCTGAGCGCGAGAAAGCTGGGTACTGACTAACCGTTGCGCGCGCAGCATTCAATACCTCAGCGGTGATACGGAGTAACGTGCAAATCCTCGGGCCGAGCAAAGCCAAGATGTAAGTCCGACACACACCGCACCGCAGCCGGTGGAAAACAACTTACTTTCATTATCCGCCACCTACCAACGAACGCTGACGTCCCGTTCTCCATCCACAGAATATTCTCTCACTACCTCGGCGAGGGCTCAGGACTCCAGATCAGAGCCGATATCGAGATCAGCATGAACTCCATCAACATCCCTGAAATGCACGTTAACTACACCGGCTCCCACGGCCAGGGAACCTTCAAGCGGGTGGGCAAAATGAAAGACATACCCCAGCCCGAGCTCTGCGGCGACTCCGCCTGGTGGTTTGTCTCCGACCGATACGACGTCGGCCCAGAAACCGACCCGACCATGGAGAGAAAACAACGGCCTGATGCCCTGGGCCGGTTCACGCCCGTTCTGATAAGCAACCCAAGACTGTGGTCTACGGGAAACGGGCAGTCGGACCCGCACGAGGGACTCCTCGAGGAGAATCCGGGACTTGGTCGGATGTTTCCGGCGTATCTGCCGTTTAGCGGCCTGGCGAGGTTTTGGGATATGGTGAGGCATCCGGGAGTGGATGAGGATGGGAATAAGGACGACACGGTAACGGAGGTGATGTGTCGGACGCGGGCGTTCTTGGATGACGATATGATCATGATGCATGCGCCGTATGCGTGGGGGGCGGGGGTGTGATGGGTTGGAGTAGACAGACATCGGCAGGCATTGCTATTAGTTAATATCACTTGCGTTGTTTTTGTTCAGTCGAGACTTGTCATCAATTACGCCGTATTACTATGTGCGTGATAACAGTCCCCTACTGAACAGCTCTAGTCCATCTCGATTTCTCCCCTCACAATCTTGCGGATCGTCTCGATGCTGCCCTCCACAGCTAGTTTGGCCATCTATCGCCTGTTAGCCCTCAACGCACGATGCAACGACAAAAAAAGAAACACATAAATTCAGGGAAAAATCGACAGAAAAGGAACAAACAAAGAAAAAAACTCACCTTCGCAAACTCACCCTCCAACTCCCTCTCCCGTTCCCCCCCCTCCTCCACCCCCTCCACCCTCCACTCAAACACATACGTCATCATCAACTCCCCCTCCGGCCCCCGCGACACATAATTCCCAATCGTCGTGCCATCCTCCTGCACAAAATCAATCCGACACGGCGGATGCAGTTTACACACTTCTTTTACTGTACCGCCTCCCTTTGGGCCGGCGCCTGCGCGGAAGGTGGCTAGGCGCGTTATGGTGTGGGTTTTGTTCGTGTTGTCAGATCCGGAAGAGGCGGAAGAAGAGGAAGACGGCGCGTTTTCTTCGGAGAGGACTTCGCAGTGGGTGATGACGGGGACGAATTTCTCGGCGCGGCGGACTTTGTATTGCAGGCCAGTCCAGACTTGAGCGGGAGTTAGCACGGGGGAGGCACCCGGCGGGTTGATGGGTGCCGTGTAGGCGAGGTTGATGTTGACCATTTTGGGCGGTGGTGGTGATGGATTCTGCAGGTGAGGTTGGTGGGTTAGAGTTTGGTTGAGGTTGGAATGACGTTGGAATTGGAGAGGAATCGATGAGAGGGGTTGTAGAATGGCACGGTGGCATGCAGGTGGGGACAAGAATATGCGGAGCTCAACTCGATGAGACGTGCAACGTGCACAGGTTGTTGAGCGGCTCCTACATACATACAGTAAGGTAGTACACTACGTCGGGAACCCCTGATGCCGAGAACAATGGTGTAACACCGATGGGGAATTCCGCATGTATTATGTACGTACATGGTAATTTTGCTCCCACAACGTAACATGTATTTAGCCCGGTACCAATTGACACCAACAGACACATCTTATTGACCCTATATAGTATTCTGTGAGACGGTGGGTACTAATTATCGCGGGGTTCGACGTCGAGTGTCCAAAAAACTCGTGGTGATGCCAAGTCCTACCGTTACTCTTTTACCACCCACAAAACGGTCGTATCGTAGATTCAGCTGCCTGTCCAACGGCATTAGCATAATTCAAGGTTATCAGATGGCAAGACAAGTGAAAAAGCTCATTTGCCATTGAATCGAAAGTGCGATAACGAAACAACCAAGGTGACACTTGGACGTTACAGTCGCCTCTCTTTCGGTCAGCAACAATCAATGGTCAAAGTCAACCCAACCTGACGATCAGTGTAAACCGCAGAACCTATTAAACCGAACGACTGCCCTAAAAGTGTCTCATAACAGACAGACTGTTACGAGAATGGACTTGGACAGGCCAAGAGCATAATTGCTAGCTAAGCCGAGGTATGACGACGCCGAGGCACAAGCAGTGAGGTCTGTGGCCGGCAGATCAAAACCTCAAGCTGGACACACACAATCAAGATCGAGATCGAAATCGAGATCGAGGTTTGTCATAGTGTAGTGTATGCCCTAACGTTAGCTCAGGCCTCGATTACCGCCTCACTCCACGAATCCTCCCCTCAAAAACGGTGACACCCCAGATCCCTTCCCGGTCCGGATCACGGAGATAAGCTAGTGCACCTAGCGTATTACGATCTACGGCAGGTGAGCGAGACTTGTCAGACTTGTGGCCAGAGCGCGATGTTACCATGGCCGCATGGTCGCATGGCGTGTCGATGAAAATTAGTTAGTGTAGATCGAGGAGCCAAGAGGTGTGCACTAACTAACTCACTAGTTAAGGATCGAGCAGGAACGAGAATGATCGTGATCTGGGCTGTCCACGTGTTAGGATCCGATGACCCTGCCAGAGTCGGATCTGTGTCCCCGGAAATCTGATAACTCATGGCTTGAGCCGGCATCGCCAGGTCC
Source organism: Dichotomopilus funicola (assembly GCF_033296635.1). Classification (NCBI taxonomy): domain Eukaryota; kingdom Fungi; phylum Ascomycota; class Sordariomycetes; order Sordariales; family Chaetomiaceae; genus Dichotomopilus; species Dichotomopilus funicola. The sequence continues at coordinate 49,078 of NW_026944092.1, read as the reverse complement.
GAGCTCTGCTAGTAGTTCCACAGAGCATGACACGGCAAATCCTCGAGCCTTGACCGGAATATTTGAGCCGTCGTGGCTTGACGCATGTCTGCTGAGCGTCTAAAATTACACCGGTGGCACATCGCACCACCGGGCTGTCAGAATCACAACTCGCGTTTCACCCGCCCAGACCCCCCATTATCATGAAAGCCATGACCGCTTCCAGCGAGCCACCCTCTCCTCCAAGACACCAGCATTCATGATTAAGAATTAAGAATAAAAACCAAGATTGTATGTTAATGCTGCGCTAAACCCAAGACCAGAAAGCCACCCGCCCAAACCGGTTCCGTCGAGTCCCGTCCCATCCCGTGTAATCGTTGTACGAATACTACCGCCCGTCCATTCCCACCGCTCTACTTCTTCCTCCTATACCCCATTTTGTCGCCCTCATCCTCCATCATATGCGCCCGACTCGGCGCCACGAGCCCCTTCACACTCGCCGAGCTCCGAGCATCCTCACTAGAGATCTCGCTGCCGCTCCCGTACTTGATGGCTACTGTGTTCTCCACCAAGATCCTGTTGTTGTTGTGCTGCCCATAGTTCCCAACACCACCAATAGTGGTCCCACCACTGCTAGTATACCCATGTCCCATTTCCTTGCTCGCAAATTCCCCATCTCCCGTCTTCACTGCAGTACCTGCTTCCAGCCCTCCTGTTCCTGCCGTGGGCATCCCGGCCACGCTCTTCCTGGTTCCACCGCCTTCGGACATCGGGTCGAGTTCGTATTTGGAAGTGCCCATGACGCGGGGTAGGAGTCGTCGGAGAAGGAGGCGGAAGGAGGGCAGGCAGGGGCAAATGACGCCGACGTCGAGTTCGATGCCAGACCAGAGGCATACTTGGACGATGTCCCCTGCAGACTGTATTAGAAACACGCAAAGTCCTGACCCGTTAGTAAAGATGGGGGACATACTGGTTGGGTTGACCGCGCGGGTGAATTCGTTGATAGTTTTGAGCCTAATCAGACTAATAATCATGACGCTGTGTGGCCGTTAGCAGGGCGTGCTGAAACTTTGGTGCCACCAGATCTCAATAAGGAATCACTCACGCAACACCAACGAAAAACATCATCCCCCCCATCAACTTCTTCTTCCAGTGCAGGTTCAGCGCCCACAGCTGCGAGAACGGCAGCGCCAGCAACCACAAGTCAAACACAATCCCCGTGGCGGCCGCGACCCAAGCCAGGATATTCGCATTCCCGCAGTGGCCCTGGCTGGTGCCCTCCCACTGCGTCCAAAAGTCCGAGATTGGCGTGCATTGGAAGATGACGGCGAAGAGGAAGCTGAAGTTGTAGACAAAGTTGAAGATCATGGTGTATTGCACGATGCGGCCGAGCTTGTTGCCCGGGCTTGGCGGAAAGACGCGCATGTAGAAGAGGATGATGGAGGCGCGGACGAAGAATCGGGTGATGGTGTAGAGGAGCATTTCGACGAAGAAGTACTGGACGGTGTGTTAGTCTCGCTGCGCGACGACGCGCCCAGCTTGGCATCGGGGATGAGTTGCGCTGACCTTGAGAACGAGGGTGATGTTCCGCTCAGGCACAAACCATATGTCGAGGGCCTGGCCAATATCGATGGCTAAGATACGAAATACAGTTAGCTTGACCGATGCCCTGACATATGGAACAAGGTTCTCAACATACCTCGCAGGTTCATAGCTGTAAACACCGCCGACCCGATCTACGATCCCTGTTAGCCACAACACATCCCGGTAGTAATTATCCCGGCCGCTGTCCACACTTACAAACCCAAACAGGTTGGCAAAATCATCCCACCAGAAATACGCCTTGGTGAGCACCCGCGCAACAACCCGGAGCAGCACCGCCACGACTGCCAGGCCAATAAACACCGAGTACAGCGTGATGACGCTGCCGTCCCTCTCCGGGAGCTCCCCGCACATCAGGGAAGTAGCATTTTTGGCGGCTGGTCAACACACAAGTCATCGTTAGCACCAAATTCCTCCTCGCTTTCCAGAGGGTGCTGCGGCTGGGCAACATGGGTGCATACCGAGAGATTCCTTGATCGAGCAGCCGGACATGATACATGCTGTCGCAGCATCTTCAAACTTGGTATCCTGGCAGAGGCAAGAGGCCTCCGGGGTGGTGCAGTGAGACTTGCTGAGTGCATCCGTGAAGCAAGTTTTCTAGCATGATGTATCAGCTACTCTGGACCTCGTCCTGCAACAGCGGGCTCAGCGACCCCCTGAAAGGGACATACCGCGCAGTCGGGCATCGAAGCAAAGCCATCTTGCAGTGAGATAGGGCCTGGTGTTGGAACTGGGTCGGAAGCCGCGGCGATGACGAGGGCGGAGTTGCTTAGTGCGAGGAGGCACAGGCCGAGAACGGCCTGCGCGTTCGTAAAGGACCGCATACCGGCGTTAGGTCACCATCCGTGGCGTGACCGTCGTCAGCCGTCCTTCGGGTGGGCTGGTGAGAATTCGGTTGGCGACCATAGAACGTTGTAGGTTGGGTGTTTTGGACCTGGACGATGGCGAGGAGGCCGTTGACGGGAACCTTGTTGGAGTTTGTTTTCGAGGGAAGCCCTGCAAAGCGGGTTGGTGGGAACCACCTTGTATTTACCACGGCTCAAAGAAAGTGTGCACCCCGATCTGCCGGGGTTCTATCCCAACTTTCTTTGAACCCCAGGTTCCACGGGCGTGGAACCGGTGTCGACATGGGATCGCCGTTCATGCTTAGCAAGCGTGACAGGAACGTGTGGCCCCCTTATTTTGATAGTCCCACGCTATGGTCACCAGCCAGCAAAGGACAGGAGTGACGGGCATATGGAAATGGTTTCCATCCCAATCGCAGGGCAGCCCAAAAAGAAGGCGTTTCCGCCACCGCACTGCTCAATTTGCGATGCCCAGCAATGATTTTTCTCCTGTCAAAGTTTCGGAAAGCATCACCGGCCCTTCTTTTCCGCCATGGGGCCGAGCCAGCAAGGGGGTAAAATCTCGCATGCTGCATGCATCTGCAACTTCCTTCCTGATGACGATCAGAGGCCGAGGTCTTGGAACAAGGGGGCCGGGCCATCAAGTGAAAAGCGAACAATGGAGATCACGACCCGCTAGGCGGTGGACCACAATGGGGGCCGTTTAACGGGTCGGCCCCGCCGGTTCCCGCGCGAATTGACAAAAAGGGGCCTTTTGTCCGACACGGCCGGTGAGGATTCGCTTGCCGTGGGGAACCGAGCTGCAAGGCGCAAAATGGCAAGACAGCTTCTTGCAATCTTGTTGCTTATTTATTATTTCGAAATGCCGCCCGTACAACTCTTGCTAGCCTTCGACACCACATTCTACCGTTGCCCCCAAGCATATCAAAATTCGAGAACCCTCACTGCCGGAGATAAGGCTGGAAAACTGTGCCAAGGGGGCGAAGTTCGTGCCGAAACCTCAGCCGGGGGCAGCCGACAATAGCAGGGGTGAGCTTTGCGTCCTTTGCCCGGGGACCACTCTTGAACTGGCACTTCCTGTTAGCTTCATGTCGTCGGCAATGTCGACTTCAAAGGCTGTCGGCGGGCGCCGGACGCCACAAGAGAAACGCGAATCATTTTTTGGCGAAAAAAGTCAATGCTCTGCACATAGAACTGCGTTGTTGCTCGCCCACGTTGACCAACAGGACGCTGTACCGCGTCCCACCGCCGGAAATCCCCCAGCTCTTGGGACGAGACGAACTTTTTGCCACCAACCCTCAGCGTAACCAACCCAAACCACCGGTAGCTGCCGCTGTGGAGTGCGCCGTGCAAGAAAGGGGCTTGCAAGTTGCAATGCTCGCCGAAGTGAGAAGGCGGTTTCCATCGAAATGCTCTTCGAGCTCTGCCGTGTCAGATGGGTACGGTACGCTTCCGTTTCCGGCTTGTCGCCCGCCTGCCCCATAGCGACCCAAGCGACCCAAGCGACCAAGGTAAAACGGCGTTTCAACGTCGTCCTTCCCCGAAAGCTGGAACCCGGTTCAGAGCGGAAACCTGGTCCAGACCAAACCCCGCCGCCGGCCTTTTCTACAGCTATTCTTCAAGGTCGAACCCCGAAGATGTTGAAGATCCCGTTCTGTCCGCTTGCTTGGCGTCGCCATCGGGCCGCACCCACCACTCGCGTTATTTTTTCTGCTACCAATAACTTTACGACGGATGGGGTCGCTTGGTCGATCGCCACATGTGAACCACTGGCCTTCGCGAGGTGAATCAGAAATTTCCCAGATCGAGTGTCGACTGTTCCTACCAACACGCAATCGTTAGCGTTTCCTCTTCGCCGAAAACCCTTTTCCCCGGCCAAACCAAAAATTTCCGAAACAGGCAAAATATCACCGACACTCGGTGAGCCCTGAGGGCCATGTGGCAGCCCGGGCTGGTGGGGCATCCAGGGGCAAGCTGCCATCCCTTGCCACTTCCGTCCAGGTTTCGCAAGGGTCTCGGCTCAGGGTCCCACAACACCACCATCACAAAGGCTTGCGAGAGCAACTAAAAACCCCTCCGGTGCCCCGGGATCAGCAAAGAACAATCCGAAAGCAAGCAAATGCCCTTTTCCAAATATCGGACTTGCCGGTGACAGATTTCTCATTCTCGCGTAACATAACTCCCAGATAAGATATAGTTCAATCCTTGAGCGTACCAGTCTGCATGCTTGAAGCCCTGTAGGGAAAGTCGAGTATCACAAGCCCACAGAACCACCTGGTGTTTCTTTTTTGGCATATTTTCTGTCATCACACTGTCAAATTGTCAGCCATCAATTTTTGTATCAAGGAAAAAGGGCAAGAAATACACGCAAAGAAAAGGGAAAAGAATTTCTGGCAACCGTCATCCATACAGATGACACGGACACGTACAAGCTGGGTACAGAAGCAGTCGCGCCTAGTGAAATTGCTTTTTCTCGGACTACCGGACGATCTGCAGCATGGAGGCTGCACCTAGAGAAGATCGCAAGTCGGGGGCGGCACAAGCTCTGGAGAGACACCAGTTGCCTATCAAAACTAAAAGGACCTCTTCCGTCGCGAATTAGCGTTGGAGTTGGCGCTGGTGTGAAGTTGAGGCCTGGGCTGGAAAAAGAAAAGATCCAACGCCACGTAGTATTATGTGGTGATTTGTCGATTGAATTGTCGCAGTGGTGCGGGCGGCAGAAAATGGAAATTTTGGGTGACCAAAGCAGGAATGAGCCCATGGAGGGCTCGAGTCGTACCTTCTAGTCTCGGGCTTGGAAATCCTGTTTTTTGTCAAGGCGTAGTAGTAACAGGAAAGGATGATGAAGCCTTGAAACTCGGGAAGGTGCCTCCCAGGTTCTGGTCTTCAGCCATACCTCGTTTGCAGACACAGGGAACCAGCCACACCGTCGGCATCGATGCATTTGTCGGAGCAGACAAAATTACAATGGTCCCTTGCTGCGTTTCCTCGCGTTCGTAGAACGCCAGATCTTGATGCCCCCCACGAACATTGTCAACAATTCACTGAGTCCTCAATGACAATATACATAATTACCCCACTGCAAAACAATCTTACAATTAATTATTTCAGCTGTTCTTGAACATTCAATACAACTTTTTTCCTCCTTAGCGAGACTTGATGCCAAAATACTTCGACTTGAAACTCATTTCTCGTGGGGAAAGTGGTCTCACACCCAACAAGTACTCAAAATGCAAGAAATTCTTTGGTGAAAAGTGACAACAGTGATTGTTTGAAGTCCCAATACTTTCCGGGTATCATTTTACAAGCTAAAATACTAGGGGGGAGGGGGGGGGGTGGAATTTTGAAAGCACATATAGGTTTGTCGTGGTAGGTATTAATCATGTCATAATTAATTGAATTGCCAAACCCCCGTGTTTGGAAAACTCTGGGAGCTAAAAACATGCATCCAATGTACGGCTAGATCCCCAATAATTATCTTACAAAATTCAATATCGGGGTTTTGTTTCATGAAGGCGACTAACGAAGCGCATGCAACAACTGTTAATGAAACTGGAAAAGAATTCCCCGGCATTCTTCTGGATGTTGAGCAATATCAACTTCTGGGATTTAGCAGCAGGATTATAACCATCGTGATAATTTTCAAGCTTGATTTTAATGAATTCTGCTTCGTGCCTGCTACTCTAGTAAACAACTCTGGACAAGTCTTGTTTGAGTATCTATTCAAGGCATAAACCACACAAACTACAACGATGTCCAACAAGGGACAGCTAACGGACCAGCTGGACATCCAGAAATTACTGGGGGTCATGTTGAAATGGCTTAGGCTGTGCTAAATTTACCAGTCCGGTTACACCTAGGAAAAATGCAGTAATACCGCAAATTCACGAGATTAGACAACTAGGAGAGAAACAAAAGACACTGATAAAACATATATTTGTTAATAACAATGCACTACCATCGACATTCCCATATTTTGCGTAACATCCAAGGTTCGTCTCTCGACAAATATCCATCCTTGTAGGCCTGTCATTTTATTATATCTCTGCCTTCCCCACTTCCCTTGACACGCTTATTGTACTGCGAGATTCGTTGGTTTATTCCCGACTCGCTCGACCCGATAAGCGCTACGTGCTCCTCTACGCGCCGCTGCAGTTCGAGTACCGGTACTACGTCTCGTCGCGCGACGGCGACAACGACATCTCGGGCCGGCTCGACTTCCTGCTGTGGAGCGTGGGCTAGGACGTCGAGCTCGAGTGCGACGGCTGGAGCGGCAAGCTGAATCGGAACGTGCCGGCCCAGTACGACCCGGACTACTGGTTCGACTGTCGCGAGAGCATCGAGGTGGGCCAGCGCAGCGCGGACCCGAACCGCAGCAAGAGCCGGTGGACGCGCGTCAACTACGAGGCGTTTAGTAACCTGTTGTCGGTCAATATGTCGTGGATCTGCGACGACGAGAGTCCCGGAAACCCGTGAGCAGCCGTCTTCTCCTTGTATAGGTAGGCAATGAATAGTAGTAAAGACTGGCTTCGGTTTTCCTTTAAGCTTCCGTTTCTGGCTTTATTCGCAGCCCACCTCGTGGGAGCAGACGCAGGAGACTTGGGTATTAACTCATCACCTTAGTTGAAGAGGCTGACGTAAAACGGTTGCAGACTTGCAGTCGAGACTCGAGAGGCTGAATGACGAGAGAAGCGGAACCCCCGGTCCCGGAGCTAATGTGAATAACCCCGTAAATTCCGACATCCGCCGCCAAAAAAACGGGATTGACGGCGCCTCCGGATGGTCTGCCGACTCTGCCATTCCGACCGACGTTCCTCAACTCCCAAGAGCGGCCGTCTAACCTGTTTAGGGAAGTTCTCTCTGGTTGGCCAGTCCAACTCCCCCATACAACGTGGGCTGTTTGCGGGAGCGGATGCATCATGTGATTCATGTCAAAGGCGCTCCCAGGCGTTCTCGCCTGATCACCGGCCCGTCTGCAGCCACCATGTCGGTTAAGCAAGCCGAGAACATCCCGGTTGCCCGTTTAGGTAACTACTCTCCCAGTGGTCGACAGTCTCGACACGGTTGACACAGGCGTCATGACGGCTCGACATAAAGTCTTGGACGCAATGGCAAGGTCGCAGCCGTCGAGTCGTCGACATAAAAGAGCCCCTTTCCTCCTTCCCTCGGCCCAAGTCAACCGTGACCTTCTCTCCCTCAGAGAACAAGCAACGGCGCAGTTGTCAACAACCTTCAACGAGACATACAAAACCACATAAGCATCGTCCCCCTTCTCAGATATAAAAGCCAACCACCCATCTACCCCCCTCTTTCGGCTCCCAACAAGACCACCCAAGATGCTCAAAAACTCCCAAATTGCCGAGGACGCGGTCGCCACCCAGGCCCGCAACCTGCCCCTGCTCGCCACGCGCGAGCTCTGCGCCGGCAAGACGTACATCGTGACGGGGGCCAATGTCGGGCTGGGCTTCGAGGCGGCCAAGCACCTGGCTAGCCTGGGCGCGGGCAAGGTGGTGTTGGCGGTGCGCACGCCGGCCAAGGGCGAGGCGGCCAAGGCGGCGATCGACGAGGCCGCGGGCACGGGCGCCGCGGGGGTGGTGGAGGTGTGGCCGCTGGACCTGGAGCGATACGAGAGCGTCAAGGCGTTCGCGCGCCGCGCCGAGGCCGAGCTCGACCGCATCGACGCCGTCGTCGAGAACGCGGCCGTCGCCCTCGCCACCCGCCAGCTGGCCGAGGGCCACGTCAAGCCCCTCACGGTGAACGTCTTGAGCACGTTCCTGCTGGCCGTGTTGCTGGTGCCGGTCATGAGGGAGAAGGCGAGGAGGGCCGGGGACGGGGTGCTGCCGCGCCTGGTGGTCGTCACAAGCCGGGCCGGGTTTGAGGATAAATGCAAGGCGGACTGGGAGGGCATCAAGGCGGATCCGATCAAGGGGATGGACGCGGAGGATATGGTGCCCGTGAAGACGTGAGTTTTCCTTTTCTTTTCTTTTCTTTTCTTTTCTCTTCTTTTGTTAGACGCCTGGTCGGTTTGTGGCTTGCTAACGTGCGATGGATCATGGATAGATACCCGCTCTCCAAGGTCACCGAGACCTTTGCGCTCCGTCACCTCGCCCGCGAGGTGGTGCCGGTCGAGAAGGGGGGCGTAATCCTCAACCTTGTCTGCCCCGGCCTCTGCATCACCGAGCTTGGCAGAAACGCGCCGCCAGAGTTTGCCGCGCGCCTGCGTGCCATGCATGCGAGTTACGGGCGGACGGCCGAAGACGGCAGCCGTACGCTGCTGCACGGCGCCGTGGCCGGCGTGGAGAGCCATGGGACGCTGCTTCACTCCTGCGCGGATGGCGAGTAAGTGCTCTGATTTGCTACTAAGATCACTTGTGTAATTATCGGGCATATCAGGCAGTTTGGCTGACATAATCCCAGGCCCGACGTTCCCGACTGGGTGAAGAATGAGACCGAGGTGCAGAAAAATACCTGGGAATTCATCGCCAAGGAGCTGGAGGCTATCGAGCCAGGTTGTGTGAGCAAGCTCCTGTAATTAACTTGTTTGATTTCTTCTTCTGGAGGACGTGCAACCAAGTGCATACCTACCTACCTACCTACCTAGGTAAGGTAGGTACCTAGGTAATACATCGGGTATCGGATTCAGTTGAGTGATTAGATTAGGGTTAGGGTTATTGGGCGGTCGGCCGTATCAGCAGGATATCAAACCACACCACTCCATCACCGTGCTGGCGCTGGTGCTGGCGCTGGCGCTGCACTTCCCACGCACCTCTCCCAATGTGACCTCCCCCTCTTCCCATGTAATGCCTCAATCCAAGGAAACCTCCCAAGCACCCGCTCCGCGCTCTCCCAGCCAGCCAGCCCCAAAGCCCCCAGCGCCTGCCTCGTCCGCGGAACAACCCAGCCGTCGACCTCACCCGCGTCAAACACCTCGGCCGCAACCCCGATAAACAACATCCACATGACCGCCTCCACCCCCCACCGCTTCTCTCCCAACCCCGCACCACCCGTACCAGAAGCAGAAGCAGAAGCAGAAGCAGAAGCAGCAGCCGCGGTAACAACCGCCCCCGACGCCTCGCCCGCCACCCGCCCGAGCCACGCGACAGGGAACCGATTCAGGACGCCCGCGCCACCGGCCAGCAGGAAACTGCATACGAACGCCGCCAGCCCAGCGCAGAGCGCCCGCTCGGCGGCGGCGCGGTCGGGGTCGCCGCCGTCCGGGCCCGTCAGCGGCAGCGCGACGGCCTGGACGCGGTAGCCGAGCAGGATGAAGGTATCGTGCACGACGGAGCTGTCGAGTTTGGTTGTGGTGGTGGTGGAGGAGGAGGCGGCGGTGAGGAGGTGGGCTGTCCGGGTGGCGTCGTGGAGGACGGTCATGAGGGAGAAGGCGAGGAGGGCCGGAGAGGGTTGGGCGGTATGAGGAGGTGGTGGGAGGAGGAGGGAGTTGGCGGAGAGGAGTGGCTCGACTTGTTGGAGGCTGACGCGGGTGGGAGTGCCGAGGTGGAGGGAGTATTCGATGTCGGACCTGTGTTGTTTAGTTGGGGAACCGTGAACGGCGTGAGGCGAAGGGTGTGAATAGGACAAGGGAGAAAAAAGAGACTCACCTGAAGACTTTGCGAGCCAGGACCGGGCCCGACGGCCCGCTTTCGCTGAATTTGGCGAGTCCGCCTCGCAGCTGGACCATCCGCTGCAGACCATCGAGATGCACTAGGCCGCGGTCGTACTCGCCCTGCTGGCGCTCATACATGCCCAAGACCAGCACTGCCATCAGGGTTTCGTTGGAGGCGGCATTCTCCCCAGAGAGGCGGGTATTGACAAGGCGGAGTGCTAGACAGAGGTGACGCGTTCGGGCGCTCCAGACTTCTTGGGGGGTACTGATGATACTGGACGTGTACGGAAGGGGTGAAGACCGGTGGCCCGCGGACAGAAATACAGCCATGGCTCCGTGGAAGTCTGTAATTTTTGTTAGGGCCGGGATACTCTACTGTTCTCTGGCTGTCTCGGCAGCTACTCACAAGCTTCATCAAAGAATAACGGCTGCACAAATTTTAACTGAGGCTCAGAGCCGTAATCGAGGGCAACATCCAGTTCGGGAGCATGTCGAATCTTGCCCAGCAAGGAGACGACTTGGAGAGAGAAATACGGGTTAGCTTCCAGAAAGGGGGGCCTAGTTGGTGTGGTCATGGTGGAAAGAATTACCTCCTTGGAAATGGGCAAGCCATCTGGAGTCGCAGTGTTGGCGCAAGTAGGCTGGAAGTGTGCTCATTGCCGAACACGGAGATTCCACGGGTGGGGGCGAGAGTCGCGAGACGCTGTTAGCCAGGCGTGTCTGAACAAGCGTGGCTGTTGTGGCTGTTGTCTCCGGATTCCGCGCTCTCCGTGGCCCGCTCGTCAACATCTTCTTCCTCGATGGCCTCGAGAGCTTCTTCCCGGCGTTCCGGCCAGTGGCAACATGGCTACGGATCCGACGTCTCGCGGCCCTATCAATGGTGGTGTTGTCGACAAATTCGAACTTCTTCATTATGCCGCGATGCCCCAGACAAGGTGCCCCTATTAGCAGTATTTAGAGTCTTGGAAATTACAACGGACGCCAACGGTTGCTGTTCATTTAGCTGCATCGCTGAGGTACGAATCCGTACACACCTACAGTACGAATATACAGTACGAATACATCAGCTGCCAAGAGTCCGGGCGAAGTGGGTGGCATTCGGAAATAACGGTGCTAATTACCGTCGACCGCGGCCCAATCCGACGCCGGCGAGCGAGGTCACGGGGCGGCCTCGGCCTCCAGGGCGCACATGTATTCCATACAGACATCTATACAGACATTACACACAGTACATCCATGTATGACGGGCAATCTTTAGCAGTGTCGGGCACAGAGTGATTCGAACGGCATGCCGTCAGGCCAGGAGCCTCAGGACCGCTCGCGGCACAATCAGGGATAGCGCCACACAAGGACGTCTTGTACTGGTAGAACGTAAATACTATATGTCTGTACATGTACGTAAGCTGCCACCTTGGGGATGGCCCATTACTACGGTAATACCTAATACCTCGACTCTGACTTGCTAACTTTGGCTCTCAACAGAGAACGTGGATCCAAGTACGCCGACTTAATATTCACTTGTCTTTCCAAGTAACCACTGACCGCCGGCGCAGGATGTATTCAGAGCCGTATACTCTTCGGACGCAGCCCCTGTCGACGAAGAGGCAAAGGCTGGCGGTTTCCGAACGACGGAGCTGGACATTCTCAATTTCATCAATGCGCAGTTTGCTGAATCGGATGCTGAATCGGATGCTTCAAGTCTGTACATGCAGCCGCATTTCAAGGTAGGTACCAACCAGCGCTCTAGGAGAGAAGCTCACGAATTCGGCAGTTGCCCGTCATCGACGTTGATATACAGCAGCCTGTCTGCTTCAACCCGGGTCTTTTGCCGCCCGACTCGAACCCTGCCAGCAAGGTGGATGGCAAGATGGACAGTCAACAGAGAGAGCAGGTCTCGAGATTGGAAAACCTGGAAACAGTGTACCCCGAAACGGTGAACAAATGTCGCACACTGGACAGGTACATCCACGAGTCCATCACCGGGCTTGATCTCAACTCCCGCAACGGCAACCAAGTGGTGTCTCGTTTTGTTTTGTATGAAGAGTGGCACTCCTGGGTCCTTTAGTTCTTACGGCTCGGTCCGTCTCTACTCTCTACAGAGACCATAGTGGCTCGGAAGGCTTTCCCAGCCCGTCCGCCTCCTCCTCCAGTAGCAAGTCGCCCAACCCCAGCCTCTCCAACCAGCCGTCCGATACCTTGGTCTTGAGGCGGCCAACGGCTTCCGCTATCGGCTTCTCCAGCTGCCGCGCCACGCCGTCCCTGTAGCGTAAGCGGCCGACGATGCGCTCCTCCAGCACGCGGGCCTTTGCGCGCTCGGCCGCCGCTGCCACGGACGACAGCAGCGCCTCGGCGTCGCAGAGCGCTTCTCTGAGGCCCCCCATGCAGTCGGTCGGGTGGCAATGGCTCCCCAGCGGGGCCCAGCACGGGATGGACATGCCCGAGGTCTTGGTCCGGATGCAATGGCCCGAGGCGATGGCCTCGAGCAGCCTCGGCACGCGGCATAGCCCGAGGCGGTTGATGTCTAGGTTCGAGTCCAAGGCGACCATCATCCCTCGCAACTGTCCCGTTGTGTTGGCCGATGGTTGGAGGCCGGCGAGGAGTCCAGGGAGCGTTTGATTGGGTGGGTGTTGGTGTCTTGCGTGCCTGAGCAGTCTCAGGGAGGTCGGGGGTTGAGAGGACCCGATGCTGGGGAAAGTAGCAGCGATAGTGCTGTTGTTGTTATTGTTGTTGTCAGCCCTCCATTCTACCGGGAGCTGCATGAACGCGCGAACGGACCGAAGAAAGGCTTGGGCCCCGTATGGCCAAGCCAGCGCGGAGCTGTGAAGACGACCCTCCCAGAGCTCCTTTGCGCGGACTAGCGAGAGCAGCGCAGGCTTCGTCCTCCCCGGTTCGATCAGGGAGTTCCTCAAGGGGCGGTAGTCAGGGTGGTCGCGGCCCAAGCCGAGGACGAGTAGGTCGTTAGCCGCTTGGATCAGTACCGGCCAGAGCGTTTCCATGAGCTCCAGCGTGAGGGTGACGTTGGCCCTGTCGACAGCCAGGGGCGCGTGCTCGGCCCTCAGCGCCTGCACCTGTTTATATTCGCCGGGGCCTGTTGTCGACTGCCGGACGTACACTTTGAGCCAGAGCGCAGGAAGCTAGGACGCCACGTCGACCGGGGCCAGGCCAGGCGCATCCAGCCGCAGGGTGATGTTCGGGGCGTGGTGGTGGGGGAGGATCTCTCAGGACGCATGCGTGTACATGTCGGCAACCGTGGCCAAGTCGGCGACTGGAAAGGGGATAGCCAAGATGCCAATGTCCTCCGGATGCAGACTCGAGATGGAGAGGTTGACGCGCGGGTCTCCGGTCCAACCGGCTGGGACATGGTTGGCCGAGACGGAGAAGAAGGGTGCCGGCCAGAACCAGGCGCAGACGACGGCCGCCGTGCTAGCAAGGGCGAGGAGGCCTACAAGACCTGTCGGATACGCATATTTTCGAATGCCCCCGATGCCTCAAATGCTCTGAATGCTCTAAATACACTATCCTAGACTGTGGCAGGCGTTTACATAGCACCCACGCTAACGAGGCATCGGCGGCAGTCGAGCAGCTCGGGGTCAGGACAGCTGAGACAACTAAGAATGCCGCCTATATCGTCGCCGGCGTCGCTACTACCGTGAGCACGAGAACGACCGCGACGTCGACTGCTCCGGCGGAGGGGCCGGGTCGAGTCCGGGGAAGGCATCTGAATCGTGGGCGTGAATGCTGGGCTTGGACTTTTGGCTTTAGGGGCGTTCAGCGCGTTGATGGCCCGGCTGGGACGGATCGGGCACGGCAAAGGCAAGAGGACGCAGGTTGAGAACTTGAGCGTCTTGAGGGCCTGGTGAAAGACAGAGATGGTGGGATGGTGGCCGAAATACGAGGATTGGCAGCCAGTCTGAAAGGGAGAGGGAGAGGCGAGGAGCAACGGTTGCCGTAAAGTGCAGTTGGACTGGGAAAGCTGAGGTTGAGAGGTAATTAATACAACAACCATTGGTCCTGGGGGGGACAGACCTAGGCGAGCAGGCCCAGGCAGCGTCCGTCGCGCCAGACAAAGAGAGGCGGAAAGTCGAAATTGCCTGTTTCTCCTGACCGGATCTGGTACAAAGGAGTGGCACGGCGGACCCAGCAAACAGCCGCCTGTTTCCGAAAACGGCAATGAACCCAAGTGCGAAAGAGATGGAACGATCAATGAATACCTGAGCTACAGGTGCACAACCCACCTACCTACGCTCTGGCCAAAATAATCGGCATACCACAATGCCTCGATGCCCCACTTTTGTATTAAAGTAACAAAAACAACCAAAAACACACCACGTTACCAACATTGCAAATTGAAATATCAAGTCTCCAAAATAAGCCCATAAAATCACCAAACCCCTAGGCAGGTATTACAGGTACAATGATCAAAATCTGTTGAGATTTGACAGAACGCTAATGGAATGGGCTTAAGGTTGTTTCGTGGTGCGCCGATTTTTATGGCCACAGCGTGCGACCGAACCTTGAACCCGACGCAAGGAAAACGGACGAGAGAAACAGAAAGCAGCCCGGCCCACCACTAGCGAGGCTAAGGTATCTCATAATACAGTTCCCAGAGCTTGTCGCGCCACTCAATAGTCACCTCCGAGAGGCCCTGCACATAAGTTTCGAGCTCCGAGAGCGTGAGGGCCTGGTGCAGAGACAGGCTGTCCTCAAGGGTAGCAAGCGAGCGCTCCAGGTATTCCTCTGCCCAGACACTCTCGTCCCCCAGCTTCGTGGCCAGTCCATCGAGCTTCTTGATGGCGTTCAGAAACACGCAGCTGAACACGCTGCCCGCGCCCTGGGCCGTGTGAAGGTCCCGGATAAACGAGGCCAGCTCGGGGTCTGAGGCGATCTTCGCCAACAGCTCCGAGCCGTCTATGTCGGATCCCGAGTCGGCGTCAACCAATGCGTTCAGACGATGGATGGCCGCTTGAAAGAATACACCCGGCCCGTGAGTCCCGGCCCAGCCGGTTGAAGGTCTTGGCATCCCGTTAAGAGCTTCCAGTTGAGTGTCTGTGAAGTTGCCGAGTCGTGCGTGGAAACGAGCGTGCGCCAACCGGGCCTCCCCGAGGAGCTGAGATACGGACCGGAGCTCGCGCAGGCAGGTCCCCTGGAGCCTTGCCAGCTCCCGCCCAGGGCCTGGGAAGATGGCTCCAAGACGCTCCAAGAGGCTGGACGTCCGCTTCTCTCCGCCACCCGTCCCGCCCAGCTGGTCGAGCCTATCTGCTACGCTTTCGGTGATGCGACTGGCGCGGTCAAGAACCGCACGCTGGCACCGTAGCTCGGCGTAAAACCGGTTGACAATGGCAGTGCTCAGCCTGCTAGCATTCGATGCAATCCCCGATCAGTCCTCTCGGACAACCCGCTCACCCCCCCGGCCGTCGCCTGCTAACCCGGAGAAGGCCGCGGTTGCAACCGCGGCGACGGCTGTCGCAGATGCCGAGGCGGCCGCCAACGCGGCAGCCTACGTCGCCAGAAACCGGCCGCACGCCGTCACGCCCGTCGACAGGCCGGATACCGCAGGGGTCGCCGTGGCGAGGGTGCTGGCAGGGCTCGTCGACGGCTCAGACGGCTGAGACCAGCTCCACCACCGGCTCATGGAGCCCAGGGCGGTGCGGAAGAAGCCGAAAACCGGTGCCGTGGCGCTCCCCAGGAACGCCAGGAGCCAGGCTATGACGAGGATGAAGACGCCAGCGCAGAAGACGTACGCGAGAGCCGTCCAGAGCGTGATCGCGTAGGCCCGCCGCAGCCCGCGCCAGACGAGCAAGAAGCCGGCCCAGAACATGCAAACGCCATCGCATATTGCGGCCCACATGGTGGCGGGAACTTGTTGTTGCAGGTCAGGACGGTGTGCCGCGCGAGTGGGCCCGGCTACTGCTGGTGTCGTTTGCTCGCGCTGTGGCTGCGGTCCGGTTTGTTCCGCTGAGTTCATGCTCTGTTCCGATTTGATAGTGACGGCCGCTCTGGTAGAGGACGGGAGGCTGCAGAAGCGAAAGTGGTTGGCGGTGAGTAGCGTGAGGTCTGAAATGTGTGGAGCTGCTGGAGCTCAGGATTATGGCCAGCTTGAGGGAAGAGAGCGGGAACTCAGAGCACACGGTTAGTTATACGCCGTCCGTCACAAAGCGAGAAGGGCACAGAAACTTCCGGTTTGTCTTGGCCATAGATGAGGTGGACACGAACACGGAGAGGAAGCCAAAGCGTCGTGGACAAAGCCATTGCCATTGTCCAGGCCCAAATGGTCCCAGAGGACGTCGTGCGTCTCAACGAAAGGGGCCATGCGGCGGCCCTCTCCTCGCGGCTTAGAAAGCGAGCGTAGAACAGGAAAGAAGGGGAAGGAGGTGGAAGGGGGTTTGGGCAGTTTCTGACATGTCCCGGCTGTCTCATGTTGACAACCGTAGCGGCCAACGCTGTCCACTGGTCTTGCTTGGGTGGTCGCCGGTCATTTCTGAGAAGCTGGTCTGGTGACCGCGGTCGCCATATGCTGCCCATGTTGCCATTGCAAAAAGATGGCGGTGTCGTTGCCGTCTGCCTGGCGAGTGGTGGCCTGAGACTTTACTAAAGCAAACGGACCCAGACACACTTAGCGACCAGCAGCTCTCTGCCAGTCTCCCCCCCCGAACTTGCTGCTCCGCGAAACAACCACTTCCGCTTCCGCTTTGGCTTCGTACCTACACAGTTCAGGAAAACTACTGAATCGTCACCCATCACCCGTAACCCATCATCATGGTCCCGAGAACGCGACGGCAGTCCAAGCGGCCACCCAGCCCTCCGCCTTTCTGCCCTCCGCCTTTCTGCCCTCCGCCTTTCTGCCCTCCGCCTTCCCGCCTTAGGGCGTTTGCCAGGCGAGTCCCATCTAGCTTTGGCCGCTGCAACCCGTCCCGCCCTCGTCGCTAACTCCCTCTTCAGCCGAATCGCGTGGGCCGTTGTCGCGCTCCTGGTGGTGGTGCTAGGAACCTCCATCGCCCGTTGGTTAGTTCGTGGAGCGAAGACAGTCGAGCCCGCAATCCCACACCGGCCACCTGCCGCCACGTCAGACGACATGCAGGCCGTGTGCAACGCCCATGGCCGCCTGCGGATGCTGGCCAAGTACCCTCAAGATCACATCACCGCATTCGAGCTGCTCGACTTGGACCCGGGCAAGCGGCCGTTCTTACCCCCGGAGAAATCTCGTTGGCCGGCGAATGGTTGGTACCAAGAGGTGAAACAGATGGTTGACAAACGCCATACCGAGCTGCTGGAACAGGCGAGCCACCAGGGCGATTATGGCGAGGGCCTGAACAAGAATTACGCGGCCGCGGTGACCATATCTGCCAACCCTGCTGCTGGTGGACGGTCCCCGGCGGTATTACCTCGAAACCGTGCTGCCCATGCTGCAGCGCGCCATCCAGGGCAAGGATCGGGCATGCGTTTGGCCGCACGTGCAGGAGTTCTACCGCGAACTCTGCCGGGACACTTGGCCCTCGACTGGGATGGCGGCCCTCGGCAAGGATGACACCCTATTCAACAAGGCCTGCCTTTGATGACACCGATGGCGATCCGGCTCTGGGTGGACGGAGAGGGGCCCAGGAAAACGAGGCGGCCGGACGGCCGGTTGAAGGTTGAGAGAAGGGCGAACTCGGGGCTTGCCGGGAATGGCCTGCAAGCGCAGCGAACGGTGTGATGTACATGATCACCTAGGTACATGTAGGTACACCTGGGAGGCCGGCCATGGAGAAAATCACAGGCGGCTGCCCTTGCCCGTCCCCGGCCTCCTCAGAGTCCTATCCTCCCCAATACCGAGCTGTCTGCCATCAATTCTTTCGAACCACCCAGGTGTTCCTGAAGATCAGGTGACGCAGCATCCATACCCGGGCTGTTGCTCCCGGCAAACTGTCCGAGACGTTAGATCGCAGGCTCCGGGTGATCCTTCAACTGGCTAATTTCGGAAGCTACCGTAGTTTATTCCCGTTTGGTGAGCGGGCTCGCAAAGCTCCAACGGCCATCACCCAGGACATTTTCTTGATAATGCCCCCGAGTGCAAGATAATCCGGGCTTCATCGATGTGTGACTTCTTCTCTTGGGATCAAATAGTGCCAAAATCGACACCTGGTGAGGTGTGGGAACTTGACTTGGGGGAGTGACACGACAGCAAACAATGACCGTACCGACACCAAACGGCATTATGAAAACCAACCTCTGCGTTGATGACACCTTCGCCGCAGCTCGTGCTATTTAGCTGAACGTATCGTCGAAAGTATGCGGCCATTTTGGGCGGTTGGCGGATCCCCGTCGCTTGTGCAAGGGCGTGAACATTAGGATGATGACCAGCCCTTATTCGGCGCCGCCAACAAAGGCGGCTTGAACGGCGCCCCTGAATGGGACCATAGTCATGAACAATAAAAAACGACACTTGTCGTTTAGGGAGCGGAGAACAGAGAAGGAGTAGAAGTCGTGAACAATGAAGAACGACACCTGTCGTTGAGGATGCGGAGACTGGAGGTGCGGCAGAAGTCGTGAACAATAGAAGCGACACCTGTTGTGTAAAAGGCGGAGACCCGAGAAGAATCTGAAGTTGTGAACAATAGAAACGACACCTGTTGTTACGACGCGTAGATCGGAGAAGGCGCAGAAGGAACTTCTCAGTTCGCGGGTAACTATATATTGGCAAGATGTCACCCAACACCATTCCCCGAACCTCGCATCCAACAACTTCCTTCACGAACGAACTTGCACCAAGCAACGACAGGCTCACCTCAAGAGAGACTCAACGACACTAGCTCAACACTGAAGCATATAAAGTAAGCAAGCCACTCCCCCTATTCCTCCTCAGCTCAACTCCAAACCCTCGACACCCCCTGAAATCCCCAGCCATATCCTGACCTCTGACCATGGCCCCAAGGCTCCATAGCTCCGAAACCACCATCCAAGATGTGCTGGGTTAAGCGCGTCCTCTGGGCCTGTGGCTGCATCCACGGCACCATCCCGGCTCGCTACTGCGACCACTACGGCACCGACGACTGCGAGATCCGCCATCTCCTGGAGCGCTTCCGCATCCCGGCGCTCTGCGAGATCCACGAGCGCCCGCAGCAGCCTGCCCGGTCCCGGACCAGACGCCGCCGCCGAGCCCGCCGACACCAGCAGCCGGCCCAGACCGTTCAACAGCTTGACCAAGGCCCAGAGGTCCCGCAGCTCGAAGACTTCACCGGCCTCCCCGATGTGCCTGAACTCCCGCAGCAGGACCAAGAACACTACCCGGCCCAGCCCATCGAACCGGCTCTGCCCGTCATGCCGGATACCCCGTCCTCCCCCTTGGGTAACAACCACCACCACAACAACAACGGCCACAACCAGCAGGGCAGCGGCAACCGTCGTCTCCCGGGTCTCCGCCCCCTAACGCCCCCGGACTCGTCATCCTCGCCGGCTGTCCCCGACTCCCTGCCGTCCCTGCGGCCCGACAACAACCGTCACCGACGCGAGAGTCCATCTCTTCGTGCGTCGCGCCACCGTCTGACTCGCCGTGAGCGTGCTGCTGAGAGGGCTGCTCGGTTTGCTGCTCATGGTATTCGCGTTGGTGATAGTTCTGATGCGGAGGTTGGCCAGAATGGGAACGGCCAGGCTGGTGTTGCGGAGGGTAGCGATGGTCAAAATGGGGTTGAGAGCGGCAGTGGTGAGCTCAGCGATGTTGACGGTAGCGTCGAGGGTTCTGGTAACAGCCAGTGAAAATGGGATGGTGGTCGGCTGACCGAGGGGGGGGAATGGTTATGGTTGCGATGAGGAGTTGTTTCTGTTTTGCTTTCCCCGCGTTGCATTATGACATAGTCTCGTTGGGAGACAGAGTTTGATGGCGGGTTGATGAGCAAGGCGAAGATTTATACGCACGCATTGAGTTAGTTCAGGCAGTCGAATGCGATGAGTTTGTTACATGGAGATGTGCCGACGTTCGGGTGCACAGTGAAGATAACATGCTGACAGGCAACAACCATGCCCTGAGAGCGATATTGGGGCTGCATGCCAGCAAAGGTGGGGTGATGATTTCTAGAGACGGCCCGTCCATGCTTAACCATATCCATTGAGTTACGTCCTGGGTGAATTGCCAATGTTTGGATTGAGAGCTGGCGCATGACGATCCCAATGTGAAGCGGTTGTCGTAGTGTTGGGCTGTGGGGTGTGGAATTGTCGAGACATCCACAGCCAAGCCCCACAGAAAATCTTTGCAACATCTCGCAAACGCCGTTTCCCATCTGCTCTTCCTCACATCCCAAGCTCAGCCTGAGAACGCAACGAAAAGAGGGAAAAAAGCCGGTCAGACTTCCATCGATACCCACCCCGCCCGAGCGCCCAAAGGCAAGACCTCGAGAAAATCGGGGT
The DNA here is from genome assembly GCF_033296635.1 of Dichotomopilus funicola. Lineage (NCBI taxonomy): Eukaryota > Fungi > Ascomycota > Sordariomycetes > Sordariales > Chaetomiaceae > Dichotomopilus > Dichotomopilus funicola. The sequence goes on along the minus strand of NW_026944092.1, from coordinate 28,666 downwards.
ACAGATCATCGCCACTCTCTATACAGTCGCAGCCACGAGAGCCAGCGACCGCCACCTTTGCAGGCAGGTCGAGAGTAAAAAAAGGATCTCACTGTAGGGTACCGAGGATATCGTTCATCAACCCGGGTTGGATCTGTGGCTCCTTTAGGGAACACAAAAGAGGACGAATACTATAGAAATGATTCTCTGAAGTATTGTCGACATGAAGAAAAAAAAGAGAAAAGAAAAATCCAAAAGCTGGCCGCCTCGATGCGCTTAAATACTCGGTGGATGTGGTCTGTGCACGTCTGCAAATTTTCACTGTGCAGATGCTTGCACGTGACCAAAGGCTGGGCGGATCCACCGCGAGCTTCCGATCTCCCATTCTTGCTTGGCTGGTTGGGATAAAGCTTCTTTTCTTCTCCTTCGCGATTGTCAGGCGCCCAACTTCGGCCGGCTGACTACGGTAGAACCTTTACAACCAATTTGACTTGCAGACAACAACATGCGGGGCCACAAGGTTTTTAACCTCGTAGGGCGAAACAGGGTCATCCGCTAGCACCATTCCCCCACCATTAACCCATCTTTTCAACAGAGCCTCATTCCTCACTCGCTCTGCCCGTCTCTTTTTGTCTGTGTGCGAAACACCCGAGCAAATGACCAACTTTTTTTCGTCCTCGTCCAGGCCCGGAACCGCATGGGTTTCAAGCCTGGAAAAACGCCAAGGTCCGACAAGGTCATGGGCGGTCTCTTAAAATGCCCAAACAAATGTCGATCGTAGGAACTTGGTCTCAGCCCACCATCTCGCATTTAACACTCCCCGCTGCACGAGGTTTGCCGTTCGAGGAAAATGCAGGTACAGAGTATACGTGTATATGCATGGCGATGCTGTTGGTGAGGGGCGATGTCACCTGGGATTTGGGGCTTTGTGATTTTTACACGAAGAAGGAAGTTCAGGTGAGGGACTGTATTTCTGGTGAGGCGATGAAGGTGCATATCATCGCCCTGCAGGTATTTCCCGTTTTGGAGAAAATCGGACGTGTGTCAGGATGCTGACACATGCGAGCGGCTCACCGGGAGTTGTCGCAAGAGCCGGGCGCTTCACGGTTCCCCAGCGTGTTGGTGGCCCAATGACCAGTGGTTGACGGCCCTGTTGGTGGCCGCTCGGCCCCTGACCCCCAGGCCTGCGGACAAGGAAACAAGCTTTTGCTAACCCACTGTCCACACTTGGCTGACGCGACAAGCGCAGCCACCACGCGCCTGCAATCTGAAGCGGTGCCACTTTCCTGCTGCACTGCCTCGCTGCGTGTCCCGGCGGTTCGATCGAGCAGCTGGGGCCTCCCGGGGGTCGGATTGGTCCCCTTTTCTTTGTGGCGTGCCCCTCAAAATTGATTTCGATATCTTTCAGTTCGAGGACATAGGACACACAATCAACGTCGTTTTAGACGCCAACTACACTCGTTCGACCGCCGCGGAGCTTATTTCTCGACGTATTACCGGTAGACGAATAATCCAGGACAAGTGGAATCATCAGCCGCCATGGCGAGCGCCGACAACATCGAAATGAAGCCTCGGAAGATCAAGAGGGGGAAAGAAGCGCCGACAGATACAGATTACCAGCCCGTGAACTGGAAGAGGTTATTCCTGGCACCCAAATATCTCGGTATGTGCTGTAGAAACCTCGCGCGCGGAACGCAGAGCACAGGGCACCCTAACCATCGAACCTCACCTAATAGTGCTGTGGATTATCCTCCTTATTACGATCGTTTTGACTATCATTATCACGATCAAACATGACGAGGTCGTTGCGGTAAGCTGATCTGGACCGATTCCCCCGCCATTCACCACATGGACGCTAACCAGCGACAACACACAGCACCTCCGTCCATGGGCTGAGAAAGTTCGCGACCTCCCCGCAGGGTGGTTAATCCCAATCGCCATCCTGATCATCATCTCGTTCCCGCCGCTCTTCGGCCACGAAATAATTGCGCTTCTCTGTGGTGTTATCTATGGGCTGTGGATCGGCTTTGGCATTGTTGCAGCAGGAACATTTCTTGGCGAGCGTAAGTCTAGCAAGCGGACCGACGGTGGGGTTGGACACAACAAGACTGACAGAGTGCGCAGTTGGTACCTGGTTTGCTTTCCAGTGGTTTTTTCGCAAGAAGGCTGAGAAACTGGAACGAACGAACCTTAACTACGGCGCCCTTGCGCGCATTACTCGTGACGGTGGTTTCTGGGTATGCTCCCCGTTTCCTCTACTAGCCAGACAGACCTAAGGCTAACCTTTGTTCCCCTCTCTTTTAGATCGTCCTCCTCATCCGTTTCTCTGCCATCCCATCCCACTTCTCCACCGCCGTGTTCTCGACTTGCGGCGTTAACTTCTGGTCCTTCACCATCGCCACAGCCCTCACGTTACCGAAACAGATCTTCCTCGTCTACCTCGGCGTGCTCCTTCTCCAATCACAGCCCGACGGCTCGGCCAAGAACATCGTTTTCGGCGTCGCCTTTGCCGTGACCATCGTCATGGCCGTGTATATTGGATGGAAGATGCGCAAGATCAAGGTGATCTTGCTGGAGGAGCAGGCGGAGCGACGCAAGACTCATTTGCAAAGTGCGATGGAGGAAGGCGAGGGCCCCGCAGACGAAAGGGATTGGATTAGGGAAGATGGCCAACATTATCCCCAGCCGCAGTACACACCCACATTCAATGGCCAACAGGGGCCCCACGCTGGACCGTATGGGGGTGCTGGCGGGGATGAGAGCGATATTGGGGTGGCGAGCAGCCATGGGAGGCATACTCCTCCGGGGATGGATGGCATGCAGCCACCGGCATATCGGCAGGACTTTGGGTATCATGGCGCAGGAGGGCGGCCTGCTGATGGGGCGGAGCCAGTAAGGGAACACAATTTTGTATGAATGGGGTGGGTTGGTTGAGTTTTGGTTGGGTGGGCATGCTTTAGCGGCGTTATATCATGATCAAATTGGGAATGTCTGGAGGGTTTGGCTTTGCATGCTGAACAGTTGGCGTTTGGGGTTTAGGGGTAGTGGGATTTTGCACCATACAGTTGACATTTTTTAGATACCGAGTCCTTGTTGAAGGGGACATTCATGATCACACACTGATACTATTTATTCCCTGTGCCAAGTGCTCCCGTGATATTTAACCTTAGGCAATGCATCCTTCGCTGGGTACACATTCGTAGCAAGTCACGGAATTCCTGGCAAACCCCAGCTGAGAATCAGATTCGTTACTGCCAACACCCTCACTTCTTCCCCGCATCATGATAATGCTGCGTAAAGTCATACCGCACTTCCATCGGCCCCATCAACAACTCCTTCAACAACACCTGATCCGTCTCCCCCCTTTTCAACAACTGCAAAAACCCGTCCCTCTCCAACCTCGTCCCCGGCTCCCGATCCGACACCCTCCGGAAATTCTCCTGCGAAATCGGATCAATAATCGTCTTCCACTTCTCAATCCTCTTCTCCGAGTACACCTCCAAGATCCCCTCATCCGCCTTCCCGTCCCAGATCCCTGACAGGCACTCATACAATCCACCGACATCGACAAACCCCCCCGTGATACCTAATCCGCCCCAGGGATTGCACAGGTGGGCGGCGTCGGCGGCGAGGAGGACGCGGCCGACGCGGAATTTGGGCGCGCAGCGTTGGTGCATACGGTAGGGGGAGAAGTTGATGGTTTGGTAGTCGGAGGGTAGGGGGTGGCCGGGGAGGATGGTGTGGAATTTGTGCGGTTGGCGGGAGAGGTATTGGGAATGGGTGAGATTGGGGGTCTCGCCGTAGGTTATGCGGTAGAGGCCGGTGGAGGTGAGTTTGGCGGCCATCTTTTTTGTTTTTTGTTGTGCCTTTATTAGTGAAAAGTGGGGGAGATGAGAAGGAGAGGGATCGTAGGGGTTATGACTTACAAAGAAGTGCTCGGGGTGGATGATGAAGTTGGCATCCCACCAGCCATACTTTTCGAAGGGGTAGTACGTCTAGCACAGATATCAGCCACTCGTCTAGTACGTCCTTTCTCTCCCCTCTCTCCTCTCTTTGCTCTCTCCAACTCACATTCGTAGCAATAATCTGCGCATCCCACGTAAACCCCGGAAACTCCTCTCCAAACAAAGCCCTCCTAACCGCACTATTCGCCCCATCACAACCCACCACATAATCCCCCCTCACCACTTTCTTCTCTTTACTCTCCCCAACCTCCACCTCACACCACGCCCCCTCATCATCCTGACCCACCCCAACAACCCGATGCTCCCACGCCACTGTCCCTCCATACCGTTCCGTAACCTCCTCCAACATCAACTGATCCAACTCTTGCAAGGCTAAACAGTGCGTCCTCAAATCCATCTTCTTCTTCCCCCCATCCAACTCGACCTCGACCTCCCTCATCACCTGCCCCGCATCAAACCCCGCCACAATCCCATGCTCCTCATACCCAGCCTTCCCCTCCTCCTCCTCCCCATCTGCCTGCGGATACCGCCAACACATCCCCCCCAACACCAACCCGCCACGCTCAGCCATCTTCTCAATAATACCAGCCCTATAAAACTCAGGGATGGCCGGTGCACCGTAGTGTGCTGCGCGCGGTTGGGGGTCGAGGTGGGAGGCGGCTTCGAGGATGTGCGTTGGGATGCCGTGTTTGGAGAGGAGCAGGGCTAGGAGGAGGCCTGAGGGGCCGGCGCCTACTATTAGGATTTTGGAAAAGGGGCGTTTTTCGGGGGTGGGTTCGGGCATGATGATGGGCTGGCGAGGTTGTCGAAGATGGGGCTTAATTATTCGATTGGAAGTACTGAGCGGGTGACAAATGTGTGAGGTAGGTCAAGTAAGTGAGAATCCTCTAATACCCACATTGATGGCTAGATGTTTGACGAGTGAAGTTATCTCGAGGCTTTCAGCACAAAGATGAACCCCTCTTCAAATCTTGTGGTACATGGCTATTTCCCAGAGCGTAGCCTCGTCCATTTATTTACGCCCGACGACTCCGCAGATTTGGGGTTTGAGAGAATGCCGATGCGGGGAAATACGTTGGAGTGTGTAACACCTGAGAACCGCGATTGGTGACAAGCGGCATGCCATTAAGGGTGGGGTAATCTACTGCTGTGTAAGGGATATTGATACTGAGCCTTTGTGATAGTTAAATAGTTAGCTACGAAGAGGTCTCAGCGGGGGAAGTGAAGGTAAAAACAGACAGACCAAAAATATGTAGGTATCATAAAGTCATGTCCAATTTCGGCTTGAGAACATATCCTGCGCTTCTGGAGAAACTTCACTTGGCATTCGAGCACCGCATCTTGGCCGTTATATTTTTGCAAACGCCTTCCATCGTGTCACGTACAGGATCTCGACATCGGTCAAACTCAGGGGCGGGCCACGGGAACATCAGAGATTAACGGACATAATCTTCGACAACTCGAATAAGCGAGTTCTACCCTAGCCGAGAGACCCGATCTGATTAATATAGAAGATCTAGGCCTATTAGAACAACGGACTCTGAAGTTCAATATAGAGGAGAGGGTCCCTATATACTGCCTTGTAGTCCGGCAAATCGCAAATGCAAACACCAAGTACACCGAAATGGGAATGATGGAAGGAAAAAGTAGCACGCAGTAGCGGGGAGAAGGTTGGGCAAGAAGGGGAATTGCTGGGGGAGAGTGGAGGAGCCGTGACTGCGTCAACCCCAGAGGTGGTAAGGTATATAAGGCAGGTCCGGGTGCCAGTTTCCAACAACAAAGCAAATCACGAGGATCACACCTGTGGGTAGTGTAGTAGTTAAGCTGTGTACCTAGTCGGTCCCCTCCCAGGGTGAAAAGGCTCCCTTGGGGGGCGGCTGACCACAGCTCTCTTTTTCGAGGCCCGTTTGTGTCACTTTTTTGCACTTTTTCTTTTTGAGGCTCCTTCCCGGGTATCAGCCCGGAACCTTTTGCTCTTTTATTAACAATTTGAAATTCCAACACGCTCTACAGTTCATCTTCCCAGGTTGTTGACTATACTCCCCACCATAACAGCCACTTCCCGTTCCCATTGTCGTTCCTTGCCCTCTGATTCAGCGCTTCTCCCCTTGCCCTTAGCAGCCGCCGCCACAGCACTGGGCAATTGACTCCCCCTCGCAACACACTCCTTGATGGCCTCCCCCACACCTTGTCGGTTCGACCGTAGGGTCCGCGCAGATACACCGCCCTTAGCCATGATATCCTGCACCCGAGGCCCCATGTTGCTCGCCATCGTCCGCCAAAAGTAACTCGCTAAAGACCCAGTTTCTAGATAGGCGAGTAGTGGCTGTAACATATTTCCTCCTCCGGCGGCTGCCTGATCCGAATGTTTGCCTTGGTGTTGTTGCTGCTGTAACTGCTGCAAGAGAGGATGCGCAGGTGCCTTTGTCCCCTCTAACACGGCCTCAAGTGCCACGACATTCTGACACCGCGCGCTCACCTCCGCAAGCGTCCGGTCCAAGCTAGGCAGCGTGGCCAGCGCCCGGGACAGTCCCGCGATACTACTCTGCAGCGACGACTTCAAATACGTTTCCAGCGCCTGCAACATCAGACTCGGCGTCCACCGCTCAGCAGCAACCGCACTCCCCTTCCCACCCACAGAAACCGGCACCGGACTCAGCAAATACAGCGTCGTCAACGCCGACACCGTCCTTGCCCTGACCTCCTCGGACTGTGCAAACGTCGCAGCCGTAGCCGCCGCTCCCGCGCCAGAGCTACTACTCCCCCCACCCCCCGCCATCCCCATCGAAAACTCCCGCACCGCCCGTCCCGCAGCTTCCTTCACAGCCCTATCCACAGGGCCCACAACCCCCTCCCGCAACGTCCGCACCACCACCACCCGATCCAACCCATACCCCTCCGCACCGGGTGTGCTCGACCCCAAGAAGATCTCCCCCAGCGCCAGCAGCGTATGCGCACACCGCACCAGCGCGCGGTGGTCCTCCCCGCGACCGCGTAAGCTCAAACCAGGAGATGTTGTCCCGGACGCAGGCGCAGAAAACTCAGCATACTGCGCTTCCAGCTGCCTTCCCAACTGCACCACCCTCCCAACCGCCCTCGCCAACCTTAACGCGCTCCACAACCTCGTCGCGACCGTCCGTACCTGGTCCGCCTCAGCATGTTTACTGCTCACCTCCCGCTCCAACTGCGCATAACTCTCATTCAGCGCCGTGATCTGCGCCTGTAAACGCGTGAGCACATTACCGCTGGCTTCGGCGTGGGTTTGGGTGTGGACGAGTAAGGGGAGGGCGGAGCGGGTGGTGAGCAGGTCGATGTGGGAGTCGATTTCTTGGATGTCGAAGAGGACGCGGGAGAGCGGGGTGGAGAGGTCGAGGGGGGTGTCGGAGGGGTTGTTGGTTGCGTGGACGAGGGTGTTGGCGAAGGAGGAGGGGGCGAAGGAGGGGTCGAGGAAGGATTCGTAGTCGATGTAGGAGGGTTCGGTGTTGTCGTTGTTGTTGTTAGGGTTGTCCGCACTTAAGGTTGGGTTGGAGGGGATTGTTGGGTCGGTGACGGTGGGTAGGGGGCCCCCGGGGGGCAATGGGTCGCTCATTGCGGTAATGGTGACATTGGTTATTTGGTTGCGTTAGGGTGGTGGGCGAGAAAGGGAGTTGGTGTTGGATTGGGACTCGTGATGTCCCAAATCGAGCTCGATGTTGAGGCCAAATTGAAGGAAGCTCAAGATGCGACCCCTGCGCTCGGGAACCCTGACCCTGGAAATTTTGGTGGGGCTGAAAGCACCTGCAGCTCGGCCGGCTCTGCCCCGCAAGCCCGTGAGCCAGCTGACACTGGGCCCTGGGGGTGCAGCTCCTGGTGAGGTCATTGCTCCTCTTCCAGCGTCTCCGCCTGTATTTCTAGAAACGGCAATACTAACGCAACCGCAAGCAAAGAGTTCGCAAGAAACGTGGAATCGGGGGAGATAACCCTTAATAGGTTGCTAGGGATCAAGGCTTCAAGCTGCTAGAAATGATTAAGTACTATATGTAAGAACCACACCCATACTCCGTAGTTCGTTTAGCAATGTTCGCTGGATCGTATTTCGTATTGTTACTGGTGTTCCCGTCCATTTCCAGCAGCCCACGGCAGTTCGAGACCCACTTGAGCGATTAAACTTTCCGGAACCAGCGGAAGTTTCGCGGCTCATCGCTGCAAGCAACGAAACGACTCGCCAATTGCATTCGCGTCTCGGCTTGATTTTACTTCCTCCACGCGAGCCCAAGCGTCGAGTCCTCCGCATCCAAGACCGACAAATGCCTCGGAGCCCTTAATCGTCGTCAGCGATGTGTTGACCTGGTCGCGTAGGCTGCGCGCCATCCAATTGCCGAATTAATACCCCGATTGCTCGAGACCCCGACGACATTTATCCACTGATCTCGACGTCCCGCGAGTTTTGTCGAGTCCCATTCCACTGAGCCTCAGCCCCGACCGTCCTCGTACCTCGATCGCCGCCCACCATGGCCCTTCTCGCAGCGAGAGAGGCCCTCTCGTTCCCGGCGGGCGACAATGCGACCGACACCCTCATCAACAATGTCCACCTCAACCTGACCACCCTCAAACACTGGAATTACACGCTCTACTCCAACGGCTCCCTCTCCAACACATCCTGGTGTCTCCTCACATTTGACTCCTACGCACCGGCCCGCCTCCTTCCCAATGGCACCTTCATCAACGCGACCTGGTGCTGGTCGCCCACCGAGCCGATTGGCATTCGCGGTGGCATTGGCATTGGATACGCTGTCTTGTTTGGCGTCGCCCTTGTGATGAGTCTTGTTTGTCTCAATAAACACGGGTCCCTGCATCTTCCCGTCGAGAAACGATTCTACCGCATCGGAAGGCGCTGGCAATGGTATTGGGCTCTTTTTGTGTCTGCCACGGCTATCATCAGCTTGCTAGTCGCGGTGGACGTCGATCGATACTTCTTGCCGGAGCTGCCCGTTATCTTGACAAGCTTCTTTTGGTATTTAATGCAGTGGGGTGCTATGGCGTTGGTTTGGGAGGCGGTACGCCATTGGGGAAGCTGGATGGAGCGCCAGTTCATTGACCCGGATCCATTTACACTCCGGGATGGTGACAGACGGTCCAGGGTTGAGTTCTACCTACCGTTGTTGTTCTACCTCTTCTTATGGCTCGTATGTTCCCTCTGCTGGTACTCTCTCTGCTTACCTTGGTGACTAATCAAATGCCCTTAGAACTTCTTTATGATCGTTCCTCGAAACTGGGGCGCCATTGAGCTCCAAAGATACCCTCAGCAAACTGTCGAACAAGCCGCCCCGGGAGCCACAGATGCTCGCTTCAAAGCGGGTGCCTTCCTCCTTGTCGCCTGTTGGCTGGTGACTGGTTTCTCTCTACGTCACTCCATCAAATACTACTGCCCGCGCAACCGGGGCATCTTCAACCGCATCATCGGCTTTGTCCGCTTCGCCCCCTTACGATTTTTGATCCTCCTCCCTCTAGCTGCCGCCCTTGTCGCTTACCAGGCCCTGGTATCATTCTACTTTGAGTACAGCCCACTCCGAGTCGGCGGCCCTAACTACGCTATCTTTCCCGGCGGATACACGCCCTCCCTCCTCATCCTCTTCACTCAGATCCTCTTCGGCTTTCTCAACCCCAACGAGGACCTCGAACTCCAACGCCAACGCCGGGTGCGGAACCAAGCCATTAACCGCGAAATGGGCATTACTATCAAGCCCTCATGGTGGCGCCGTGTCAACGGCGAGACGCTAGACACAAACGGGAGCACACGCGACCAACTCCTGCGCAACGTCCGCGAGATCCACGGCAACAAGGCCACCGGCACGGCTAGTGCAGCTGAAGTGGGCAATCCCACCACCGACGGAAACCGCCCCGTCGAAATGACACCTGTGTCTCCCTCATCCATATCCTCCCCGGGCGTACGGAGCCCACCCCTAACCCCATACACCGGCCGCTCCGAACAAAGACGCCAAGAACGCGCTCAACAAATGGTGGCCGGCATTCTCTTCCCCGAATCAACACAACAACAAAATCCACCAGCGAGCGCCAACACCACGGCGCAAAGACGGGCCGAGCTGATGATGGATGGGCCACCGCCACCGCCGTACACAGAAACCTCGCGGGATCGGGATCCGCGCGGCCATACCAACGGAGCGAGGAGCGTGGGTGGCCAGTCGGAGACATCAACCAATCAGCCGCCGCAGCAGATTAGGAGTATGCTGGATGTCTGAAGGGTCTACCGAGGACCTATAACTAACGATTTATCACGCTCAAGGCTACGAGAGGGGCAAGTCAAACCGAGAGGCTTGCAGCCTTTCCGCTAGCAAACCAAGCTGAGCTGTGACCTGGGCGCCCCCAAACCCGCGTCAAGCTCCAGGTCCGGAGCAACCTGGCCAGCAGACTGAGATTCCCACTCCGACACTTTCCAGGCCTGACAGACCTGCTTCGTCATCTGCTTCGGCATGCGGGTTACCCATCGAGGATACTCCAACAGGTATACCCACTCACAGCCTGGACAAAACGAGGATGAAACCAGATTGAGTATACCTCCGCGCGGGAGAACGCCCGTCAAGGCATGCACACCATCCACCGTCCGGCGATGGATACACAACGCGGACGCATCTATCACAACCAGGCACATGGAAACCGGAACGGTATCATAGCGGGAGAGATTCCTCTGGACGGCTGCAGCATGGCGGACAAAATGAACCACCACCTCATCATAATCACGGGTAGTAAACTTTGCACTGCCTTAGAACCATACAGCAGTTATATAACGTTTTTAATATAATTTTTTGCGTTATTTTGTTTTCTTGGATACACTGAATTAGAGCAACGCCAATTGAACTATCATCCTGTATCCTGCCCTAGCCATTCTTAATTCCGCTTTGGCCACGCTGCTTCTCAGATCACACACACGCTACATCACCACGGACAACCTGACCGACATTCTGACCTCCGAATGCAACAACGCTGCATGACAAAACACCAGGATCACGGTATCAGACGCTAGGCCAACTGCAACACCCCAAAGTAAAATGGTATCAACAGTAGTTATTCAACTTCAACTATGAGCCATGATATCACCAAACCCGAAGAATGAACAAGACAAAGGAGGAGAGAGAAGCGTGTACGTGCGAGATGAAAAGTGACAACCAACCCAAAAAGAAAAACCCAAACAAGTAAACCCATAATCCCAAAAAGAAAACCCAGATACCCAAAAATCCGTCCATGCTACCCGTTACTATCGTTCCTTTCCAACTTGTCCAACCTGCCTACTAGATCTGACCACCCCCAGGGATATCTGTCGTGATGAAACGCATCCTTCGTTCCCACTTCCATTGATGGAGGGAAGGCCTTAGCTAAGGACTTACAAGACTTTAGCAAGGCATCAACGAAGCTTCCTAGCCTACATAGAATAGAACCATGCAGGAATATCCCGTCCGTCTCTAACCCCCTTCCTGCAAACCCCGAGACGAAAAAGGTCTGGCTTAATCAGGACCGGGCGTCGGTTGCTGTGTTCGCGTACTCGCCTAAAATAAGCGTGGTGGATGGCGAGCTAAGGCAAGAAGACAACGGGAGGCAAAGTTTGCGTAACGCCGCCCATAAAATGACGGGGCCCGATACGTTCAAGCGTCGTACCTAGTGTCGCGGTGTCTTGTATAAAATCGCCTGATTCGTATCGTGCTCGTCACAAGATGAATGCTCAAAATGCAAACCAAAATCCAATGTCCAAACTAGGTGCAGATAACTAAAAGAAACCCTTCCAATCAGCCCCGGAGCTGCCCGGCACCCGGCTTCCACAGTCATGTCGTCGTAAAGTGAGGAAGAAAAATGTCGTAAACTGCGGCGTTGCCGAATCCGTGATGCGTGTAAAAACAAACCCGTCTAGCTCAACTCCGGGAGACATTGCAGTCCAACCTCTCCCATGAAAGAAATGGTATCATATGAAGTGAGCGGCCGTTAGTGCAGAGCCCCCGAAAACTCCCGAGGTTTAAACTAAGAAAAGCGAGTGTTGCGCCCATGAAAGTAAAATGAACTGATGCAATAAATAGAACGTGGTCCGTGTCCTCCTGATCTGCGGAAAACTCGGAGGTTAAATAAGAAAATGATCGCCATGAGTTGAGCAATCAATATGCGGTCGCCACGGAGCCCTGACCAGTGGCCACGGCAACCAGGGCCTCCAACCGTTTCATGGCTTCGGGTTCTCCTCCCTGATTCGGAGGCCGCTCGGGGATCCGTTCCATACGCTCGACTCGCTCCCCATGGGGACCCTGTTGTTGTTGATGGACAATCGGCTGTTGCTGGTCTCGGGCCGGGAACCCTTGAAAGGAACTGACATTAGGGTGGACAATGCGGTCGACGTGAGGCCGGCCCTCGGGGATAGTTTCGCCGGCGGGATGGCCACTCGCAGGTCCATTGTACCACCCATGACGACGGGCTTCACGCGGAGTGTTGAAAGCAGGGGCCGAAACGGTATGCTGGTGCCGAGGGCCCATCATTCCAGCGCTGCTAGCGGGAGGCATTGGGCCGCGTGACGGAGGCAAGGCCTCCACCTCTGGCTCAAACCTGACCCTAGCTTGCTCGGCCCGAGCGTGGAGAGCCTGAGTAGCCTCGCTTGCCCACGTTCCCGCTGTGTCCCTTGGCGGCGTGTTAATGTCCAATCGATTAAGGCCGCGGTGGAGGTTGGAATCCCATTGTGTGGGATGACCTCGAGGGTCCTCGATGCGTGGCTCAGGCACTTGAAACTGGATGGAAGGCCGACGGGCCTCGGAATCGATCATCATCGGCGAAGGGTTGCGTGGCGGGGGCGCGAGCCTTGTGAACTCGTCAAAGGACTCAATACCGGGGAGTCTCATCTGCTGCCGGGGCTCTCCCGCATTGGGAGCGGGCAGAGTCACGGTGTCCGGGGGGAACTGCGATGGTGTAATGACTTGGCTGAGTCTACTTGCCCCATTGTATTCGCGGGTATCGGGATGCCAGGTGCGCCTACGCCATGCTTCGTCTGTGCCCGAAGAAGTCGAATCTCTCCTAGACCATGTTGATGTGGGAATTGTGGGCGATCCAAGCAGGCTGTTGTTTTGTTGCGGCGAAAATGGCCCGGCGCTTGGCGAGTTGAGAGCCGGGCCAAAAACAGGAGGGCGAACCCCTTGGCCGTGGGGAGACTGGAATGGGTTGTTGCTGGATGGAACACTTAGGCGGCGGCTTGGAGTTCTCGACCCTGCGTACATGCTATGTGACCGGGAGTGCGAATTGGCTGGGGACATGACCGACCCCCATCGGGGGCTATTTTGGCCGGCGGAGAACGTTGCGGAGGTCGGTGTGCTGAAATCACCCGGCGAGGGCGCTCTGTAATATTGCCCGTCCGGACCGCGATAAGCCTCGAGGGACGTTCGAGACCGTGGGTCAGCCATAACAAGTGGCGCAGGGCGACGGCGTGCATCGCTCACGCTGTATCCAGATGCTATCGAGCTCACGCTTGTGATACTCGATGTGGATAGTGACTTGGAGTGGCCACGCCCCCCAGGGGCAACGCTCCCCGCCGTTGATGCCCGCGCTCTTCCGGGTTGTCGGACCCTGTCCGTCCTGATTTGTCTCTGGAACCGTGTTCCGGTCGCGGCAAGTGAATCGATCGGGATATCTTCGTTCACGTGTACAGTTTGTGCATGTTGTCGGAGGTTGTCGAGACGCGAAAATCGGCGGGAGCAGTGGCATTGGAAAGGGCGTTCACCAGTGTGCTTTCTGCGCAAAGGTCGATGCGGTCAGCGACGAGTTTACGGGAATGATGGGATACACTTCCTTCGTACCTGATATGGCGTGCCAAGTGTTCACTTCTCGTGAAACTCAGACTACATGGCGGATAATCGGTGCAGTAAAATCGCTGGGATTTTTTCTTCTTAGATTTTGTCCCATCGCCATTAACGCTTTCGTCATCTGAGCCAGCCCCATCATCGGCAGGGTGCTCTTCGCCGTCCGAGTCATCCATCTCCATGTCATCGGAGTCCTTGGATCTCCTCGAATGTTCCGAATGTGCTCTCTTCGGGGTCGTCGCGGAGGGTTCGGGTACTTGCACCGAGTCGGGAAAGGGTGAAGTTGGCAGCGGCTTTTGCGATGATAATGCGGCGGCTCCGAAGCTGGCCCGAGTAGGCGTTGTGGCCTCATCTTGCGGCTGGGTCGTCGTCGATTGAGCCGGCGCGGTCGTTGGTCGCGGTGTCATCGGCGTTGAGACGATATCTTGCGCCGATTCATCCGTCGGCATCGGGTTGTTGACAGGGCGAAAAGCGGCCGCCATCGTCGGCGAGTGTGTTGTCCAAAAGAGTCACGCGGGGTGCCTGCAATAGGAAGAGAGAGAAGGGAGTTGATAAATGATGGGCGAGCAGCCTGGCGAGGCTGAGACGACCAAGCCCACTGCAGGGGGTGTTAGTGCGGGGGTGGGTGTCTGGGAATGATTGCGTCGACGTCAGGGGTCAGGAACTGGTCGAGTCGGCCGAGGGAAGCAAAACCGGAATCAACAGACGCTTGCGACAGGAGGATTCATTCGAAGGTTTTTCGGACCGCGTCGATATGGCGTAATGAAGGAAGTGAAGATGGCAAAGAAGAGGCTGGGAAATGTTTGTTGCACTGGTCGGGCACTGCTGAAAAAGATGGCAACGCCGGATGGAGCCACAGCCTCCAGGTCTTCCGGGCTCGTGGTGGGGATCCAAATACGGGACAGGCACAGGCTGAATCGAAGTGAGGTCGATCGACAGAAGGCGCATTCCCTCGTGTATCTCCGCTGCAGTTGTCGAACGTTAAACATACGACAGCTTATTCGTTCGACGGGAGGTGAGGTTCTGATGCCGCGCGGAATTTGGAGAGCAGCAGGGCGGGGGGTTTAGGGAGAGCAAAGAGAGTTTGTGTTTCGCTGCTCTCTGCCCTTTTTGCTGGCGTCGAGGAGGGGCGTGTGGCGAGGGTGTGTGCAGGGAATGGCAGGACAGATGCGACCAGCCGCGGGACAAGAATGCAAAAACACAAGAGCAGCAACAAGGGCCTCCTTTGATCCCGTCTGTCTGGAGCCGGGCCTAGCCAGTGGCCAACGAGTGGAACTGGAATTTGCGATCAGTGCGGCTTGGGTATATGCAGCGTTGTGTCCTGGATTAGATCTCAGCCCGCATGAGAGCCCCTCGTTGGCTGGCTGGCTTGTTTTTGGTTCGCCCTTGCGGGACAACCGCGCAGGTCCAGTTCACCAACCACCGTCGCCGGATCCCTGGGATGATGGCCTCGTGTGATGCCCCGATGCGACAAAGGCCCCGATCAGACCGAGTGCAGGCTCGGTAAGAAAGAACGAAAAAGGGTGAGTTGGGGGTAAAAAAGAAGAAGAAAAAACAAGCGCATGTATGACTAGGCAAATTTCGCTATGGGAGCTCGTGAACTGACAAGCCCGCGCGAGCGAGGGAGAGAGAAAGCAAAGTGTGATGAAGGAGATGGACATGGAAGTGTCGGGTCCGAGGATGAAGGTCGAAGGATGCGATCTTGGCAGGGTCAAAGGCAAGGGAAAAAGGAACGGCGATTGGGGGCGCTTGCACCTTGTCCACCCAGTGACAGCCAAAGTCTTCGGTGAGCGCGGGAAGGAGCACCTGAGAGCAAACGGGGAGGGGCAGCGAAAACACCGAAACTGGCTTAGCGGCCTAGAGGTTGGGCCTTTCCCCGCGTCTGGGATGTTTTCCTGAAAGAGTCGCTGTTCCCAGCGTTCCCCGGCGCCTACTTCGTAACATCACAAGACCTGGCAAATTCCTTGGGCTGGGCTATCTTAAAATACCTGACATTCACTTAACAGGCGAGTCCATCCAAACCACAATAGCCCGCAAAAGGACATATGCACTGCCAGAAACAACACCCAGGCATCGTACCTGGGAGCATAAGAAAGCACCAAAAGATGATGGGCAGGCGGTCACCTAATGCACGAGTGCGGTAATGGTTGCACAACTCAACGCAGCATCTGACTCAGACCAGCCGGGCTCGAAGGCGACCTCGCGACCTCGACTTGGACCCGCCATGCACCACACAAACCTGGAGACAGCCAGGCCGTGCGAATACTTATCTGAGCTCCTGGGCTACCCGGTCTGGGCAAAAACAACTGTACTGCCGGGCCATCGCGCAGCTGCCGGGTTCGGGTACCTGGCGAGTCTGCTGCTGATGCACCTGCACCTTGCCGGGTACCTGAACGTCGCCCCTTTCAATCCACTGGGGGCCAACAACTGAGGGAACGAAAACCGGTCCGGGAGCGGCGTTCACATTGACAACTACGCGTGATTTACCTGTGTTCGATCGGAAAGAAATCAAGATAAAAATATAGGCTCAGGTCCCGAAGTCTACAGCGCTGCTATGGTTAAAAGAAGTGGCGCCGCCGACGCAGCTAGCAGTTTCAGTGCCAATACTGATATCCGGACCCCAAGCCTCAACTAGGATCCCGACGTCGAAGGTTCGCCGCATCACCTTGACACCGACGGTTGCCGAGCCCTCAAAAGAAATGATTCTTTTCTACGTATGACTCAAGAGCCGACCGCATCATAATACCCTCACCCATGACCGAGAAAAATCGTTGAAGCACAAACGTCGGAGGGGTGCCAAAATTGCGCTGATCAGCGGTGACGGTCTTGGTGCGGGACGATGGCGGGGTTCAGGCATCCGTAGTACCTACATTGCGTCATCATGGGGGTCTGGATGCTTGAAAAAAGACCCGCACTTCCATCGCCCCGCCGGTGGTTTTTCTCTGCAGTCCATCTGAGTACCAACACAACAGCTTTGACCGCGCTTTCGACCGGTTTCCGGACGCCCATTCCCAGCAGGCATGTATTGAACAGCCGTTTAGAAAAGGAATCAACAACCACACAATGCAGGATGAGGTGGTACGGAAAGCATGGATGGCCCTGGCTCTTGGGCCGGATACTTCGTTTTGTGCGACGTTGATTTTTGAGTTTGCTCGAGGCGGTGTCGGCGGCCCAGCCGGGTGACGGACACCTTGGTCCATTCGAGAGTGCCGTTCCAAATTCTTGAGCTCCCCGAAGCCGCAAATATTGTGGGCGTGCAAGTCATGGCCAGATATCCTGCGCCGACGTGGCCCGGGTCCCCGGGCCAGCTGTCAAAAAGCAGCCCGTGTCTGGCCGGCCGGGGTCTTCGTGTTTCACTGGAAGCAGCGCCCGGTCTTCGCGCCACGCTAACAGACAAGACAGCACCAAGTGAATCGGCACATCGGCCTTCACTCTCGAGCGATGACATCGTGCATGAGCCCTGCCGACTGCATCATCGTGGCTGGCATTTTAGCCAACTCCAAGTCCTGCACAACTCCAATACAGCCACCTAAAAAGAGTGGGGCTTACCTCCTAAGGGACGACACAATGTTGCTTCAGAATAACCTCCAATATGTGCCAGCCACTGACGGCCTAGTTGGTTGTTTTCCATCCAACAGATCTCGCTACCTGATCCAGTCGCTTGCCTGCCTAGGAACACAACAGCCCGTACCCTACATTGTATGTCTCGCTGTAAATGTATCCATTTTGCGAGGTGGGCATCGGCGAGAATAAATTCACCAATATTTTGTTTTATAACGCCGCTTTCGTCTTGTGTATCAAAGAGCGAACTAGCTGTCTACACAGCACTACACTAAAAACGCTGTTCTTAAACAGGAAACTACCGCGAGCCTCATATATCCCTTCCCTCTTTCGTAAATATCTACCGGTCCTGACGATGCCGAGCACTCCGGACCCTTCCCGCCCCCATCCTCTCATTCGAGCGCTGACTTCATCCTCCTGCAGGGAACATAAGATGTGGGGTCGCATCTTGCTCTCGCACGTGCCCGCTCGGGATGTAACCGTGTCAAGGGGTGGGTGGTGATTATTCAGCGGGCGCTAGGGCTGAGAAGCGGCCGTCGTGGAACGGAGGCCCTTATTGTTTTTGTTGGCCCGTGCTTTCAGGGGCTGAATGGGTCGTTTGTTGACTTTTTTCAGGGGTTCGCTTTTTGTTGTTTCGAGCGAAACTGAACATGGTTACATGTTTCAAGGAACAAGTTCAAGGGGAGACCCTTTTTTCTTGACCGTAGGACAATATCTGAAGGTTCAAATCGCCTTCAGAAGCTACAATTGACGCCTTGCGCCATGACAGTAGTCTTTTCGCCTGCGAAAACATCAGACAACTTTGCTCTGGCCATCTTGATGCGATTCTCTTCGCAATCAAGGTTTGTCTTTCTTCAAATGTCAATCAGTATCGCAACCTTTGATAGGTTTTGCCCATCTCTTACCACCCTGAAGCAACGATTGTCTTGGTTACCCTGATGAATCCGAACTCTTAATCGCAGTAAGCATCCCAAAAACACAGATCCAAATGCATACAAGATTCGAACTCAAATTTTTCACAGAACACACATAAAGTATATTTCGCTCCTGTGGAATTCGTCGCCCACGCCACAATTCGCTGTATCAGTCTCAACTCCTCCCCTCAACCCTTTCAATGCCCTATTTTCCCAAATTATACCCCTGCCCAATGCCTAGTTTCCGGTACCCCGCAATCACCTTCAAGATCTTCTTTCGCACCTTTACAATCCCCGCCTTTCGCTCCGGGGTTTCTCCCTCTAGACCTTGCAGCGACATGTGAGCTAGTACCTTCTCGACAGCTCTCAATCTGAGCTTTGGCGTATTCTCCTCGTTTTCAATATCTGCTGCCACCCCTGCGCTTCTCTGTACCTGCGCGACCGGGTCCAGCTCGCGTTCCCCAGCCCACGGGTCAGGTACCTTTACACCAGGTGGTGAATCACGGACCTCCACACGCGAATACACCTCCCAGTAATTCTCAAACCCGTTGTGGCCCTTACGTGCCCACTTACGCGGGTCGGTGCGTCGAAGATACTTGTACAATGCGCGCACATGATGTACCGACACCGGCACTTGGTCCTCTGAGTGCCGGATCAAGGCTGAATCGAAGGTGTGCGCGGGGATGTGTAACGTCGGTTTGAGTGGGCTGTTGAAATCGTCGTCTGGGTGTTCGATCGTCCAGCACAGGTCGAGGAGCGGAAAGTGTGGTTTGCCGGACACGTTGCCACGAAAAGGAGGGTTAATGTCCATGGAGAAATGGACGACCCAACGAAGGCCGACAGCGAAGGCGCCCAAGATGGGACGCAGGGTCAAAGGTCCCGCCGGAAGGTCGACGGAGGAGAACCTGACGATTTCGCCTTGACCTGAGCTGGCATTAGCTCTGGAACGTATGTTGGCGTTTGCGACGATTTGAGCTGTAGATTTATATTGTGACCAAAGGTCGCTTAGGGCGTAACCTGGGTGGTTGGCGTCTTGCACAAGGACGGCTTGGTAGTCAGGCTCGGGCTCTTCGTCTAGACAGGGTATAGCATTCATTCGGGAGCCGGTGAGATAGTCGAAAACGACGTTGAGGTCGCGGTGCGTGAGATCGAGTATGCGCATTGAGGTGCCCTCGTCCTTGACTTTCCACCGCCAACCAAAGTTGTCCCCCCTCTCAGATGTCTTGTGCCCGTTGCGCTTGTTAAAATCACGCCCCGGCTCCCAACCCTCAACTTCTCCGTCTGCCGCAAAGAGATTCTTTTCCCAACGCAATGAGTCCAGCTCATTCCAGATTTCTAGTTTGCTCATGCCAACTTCCGGCCCGCTAGAGGACCCATCGGCAGGATCCACTAAATTGTCCACCTTGACGTAGTCACTCATGTCATATCCGTAGCAGAAGAAGACCAAAGGGCCTGGCCACAAGTTGCGATATCCCGGTCCAGCAATGTCTGTAACCGCCTTATTTCGCCATTTCGGGTCAATCGTGACATCGGGGTCCATCATCGTCGAAGAGAACGCTACATAACAGTGGCATATTAGCTCTTTGCTCTGACTAAGACCTGTGCAGATAACCCACCCATTACCAACCCGTGGCCTAGGTATCGGAAGTTGCCGTCGTTTGGACAGGCCGGGTTGATCACGGCCAGGTCCAACCACGATGCGCCGATGCCAGGGTACCCATAACATTTATCAAGACTCGGATGGTCAATGACTAAATGATCATCCCGCACTTCAGCCCAAACCAGACTGAGATGAGGCTCATCGTTGTGCAAAACGACAGCTCGTCGGTGGTTGCCACTCGGGCGAACTTTAAGGGGTGTCATATTGATCGTCGAGCAGAGGGTGAAGGTTGCACTCGGGAGACGCGTATTGCAGTCATCGCTGCAGAAAACGCCTTCGCCGCAGTTGCACCGAATTCGTTGGGTTTCGTCCGTTTCGCGGCCGCATGTCATGCAATTGTTCTTCCACAGCGATGTTTGGATTCCCCACATGTGAAGTTGGTGGACTTCTTCCTCGCGATCAATCGCAGTGTCGGAAATATCGATTTTGAGTGGCATCGTGGGCTATCGATAATCAGAGGTCAGAGGCTCAGAATGGGCGTTTGGTGTGAAATATCAGCCCCAACGCCCAGCGTGAGGGACAAACAGTGTAGAGGTTGGTGTGAAACGAACGAAATAGTCAACATGGAGGTTACAAATGTGCTACAATTTACTGGTAGCACCACGCACTTTCCAAAAGAAGAGAACACCACAAAGAAACAATTTGAACTCACCAGCCCCGCCTATTCTTTCCCAAGGCTCCATCCATCACTTAGGTGGCACCTTCTTGCGGAAAGCAACACCTTCAATTAACCAACCTCGCATGGACCAGAGGGACCTCAGATAAAGATCAAGGTGCAATAGAAAGATGTTGGAAGTTTCAACTCTTCTGCTTTACGCCTGAAACCCTGGCTGTAACAGGATCACCCCCAAAACATTTGGTCCTCTAAAACTTGTAAGCATGCTTTAACAGTTTATTTCTAAACCCGCTCACGGTTTGGGTAAAGCGATGTGGGCGGGCTTTTCTCGAAAGTCCCGATGATGGAAATGCGAGACAATGTCCAGGTACTATACACGTAGTCAACGGTAAGCTCATTGTTGAAAGAATAAAGGAGGGCTTCTCTGCTGATCTCTGACGGGCGTGCTGACCTTTTAATCGATGGGTTCTGGATTTTGTCTGGAAATACGTCGGTGCCGAGGTCCTCAGTCGCGCTCAGGATCTACATGAATGCGCCGTTCACTACCTTAGCTATCTGTCATCAAATACGAGGCACTTGATGTTCCCGAAAATTTGCTCGTAATTTGCTCATGTGTGTCGTCAAGTTCTATTAGAAGTATCGGCAGGACTTCCCAGCCTATTTTTTCGCACACAAATCTGTGCAGTAATCTCAACTGCGGCGCTACAGCCTGTGAGGCGACCAGCCAGCCATTCATAATCAGTCTTTAAAGCGTTGGACAGGAGTTGAAAGCTCGCCTACACCCCGTTGCTGTGCTGGAGAAGTTGCTTCCCCGATTTCCCGTAATTAATTATTCAATCAATTGATTAGCTCGAGGATATTGAAATCCTGCCGCTCCCAAGGCCCCATTTCCTTGTTTAAGGAAGATCGTAAATGAGGATTGGTACAATAGGTGAGTTCTTAGTATCACGTAACAGGCCTGTTACACAGATCAACCGATCTTTTCGTCCCAAGCCCCTGTCGTCCTAACTCGGTGTTGATCAAACACCCCCTAACCACATTAACCACCGCGCGGTCCAAGCAGTCTGTATCAACCACTGACAATGCGCATGCAATGACTAACTGATCAAGCTGCTCATCCAAGAATCAAATGCAGGCCTGTAACATTCTAAACACCGGATAAAAACAACCCGTCTGGTTCGAACTTCAACAGCAAGTTGACAGGCAAGATCCGTGACAAGATTAGTCGCAGTGATCGAGTGAGGAAAGGATCGCTCACTGAGCCGCGATGAACGATTAGTGACTTGTGACGAACTCTCATTCATGTGTGGCGTCCGGATCAGTATATCTTATCCTCTGTTCAACGTTTTGGAGGATGGTGTTATCATTCGAACTTTTCGCATCATTACCACTCGTTCATTTCTACTCGACCAGGTGTCGTACTTTTCGAGTTTAAATCAATTCATTTAATTAAGTATAAATATTCACCCCTACCGCCAAAATGGTCCGCATCACTCTCGCTGTTCTTTCCGCATGTAAGGCACTCCTATCACTTCAGCCCCAGCCCAAGGAGCCCCCTTTCTCTTTCGTCGCACACAAACAGTAACACATATCCAGTCGCCCTCACCGCAATGGCCATCACCCCCAACAACGCGGGTGCCAAGAGCGTGGGCGCCGGCAACGGCGAACAGTTCATCACGGGCGGATGTGTCAACAACGCCGACTGCAGCTCGGCCTGCTGCGCCGATGCAAGCGGTGTGGGCGTCTGCTCGGCCGAGGCAGCGCAGTTCCAGAACGGGAAGAATGGGTGCGGCTTTGTTGACCCCAATGCTGCTGCGACTATTGCTGCGGCGAAGGCGCAGGTTGAGAAGCAGGGCTTCTAATTAAGCGGCTGGGCTGCTTGGGTAATGTGGTATGATGGGAAGTAGGATGTACATATGGGGAAAGTTGTGGCGCAATATTTGTAGCCGCAAATATCAGAAAACGAGACACGCATGGAAAACCCAAAAATGGATAACAATCATTGGGCACGAAACTGCACGTAACATGGGCCCATAGGTCGATTTAGCTCTCGCAAAATAACGCAAAGAAATGGCGTTTACCTGAGGTTGCAGTAGCCCCGCACTGTTACAATTCATTGACTAACATGTCTTCATTCAGTCCAATCCTCGACTGTGGGTTGCCCACAATTGCCCCTCTCAGCTGAGAGGTGCAGCGGTAGCCAAGATCGCCCAGATTCGTCATTGTGCAACGAGATGTCGTGAGAATATAGTTAGCTCGTCTCAACAGCAACATATAAATTTGGAGCATTAACAGAGTCAATTAATTATTGAATTTTGTTCCTCATCCCTAGCCGATATCAGAGATCATATTCCAATAAATAACATTCACACCTCATTATCAACCCATCTCTCATATCCCTACTCAACCCACCACAATGTCTCGCCGTCTCCTCACCACCCTCACCACCCAACGCCTGGGAACAGCAGCCAAACCCTTCCTCCTCCCGACCACCCGCCTTTTCTCCTCCACCCCCCACCAATCCGCCCCCCGCTCGGACATCCTCCCCGTCCAAGTCGCCGGCACCGGCACCGGCACCCTCCAACACGTCACGGTCCCGGGAAAATCCTACGCCTTCGTCTCAGACACCTACCCCGTCCTAGGCGGCGCCGACTCCGCTCCCTCACCCGTAGTCTACGCCCTCGCCAGCCTGAGCGCCTGCAACCAAGTGACCGGCCACGTGGTCGCGCGGGACCACGGGATCACGCTGGGGAAGTGGAATGTGGAGGTGGATGGGCAGTTGCCGACGGGTGTGTTGGTTCAGGGGCTGAGGGAGGAGGATGTCGGGGGGCCGAATTGGGAGGCGGTTAGTTTGAGGGTGAGGGTGCAGACGGATGTTGATGGGGAGAAGGAGGGGGAGAAGTGGGAGAGGTTTGTTAGTGAGGTGGAGAGAAGGTGTCCGATTACGAGGTTGTTTCGGGATAGTGGGTTGAAGTATGAGAGTACGTGGGTGAATGAGAAGTTGGAGTGAATAACCAAGGTACAAGAAAGGGATCTGTAAACGGGATACGGATCATTGAGGTGGAATGGTTAACCTGAAATTGACAACACCCAAACCCTGTCTTGTCTTGTCTATCCATCTCCTCTAGTTATACCCAGAGCCATATCCAAAATGCAATCGCTGATGCCACGCCACAATGCTTACCCGCGTACTCTCCCACGTGAAATCTCTGCCCCTTTAAACACGCGCCATCTCAACGACGCCCCCTTCGCCCGCAGAATCACTCTCCGTCTGCGGCGCACGCTTCTCTTCGTCCACCGGCCTAGACTTGTGCGACATCTGCGGGAAGAAAATCCCCGGCGCGAACCCAGCCAGCAATAGACAAGAAATCAGCACCATAAAGGACTCGAGCACCACAAACGACGGCTCGTCCTGCATGATGTAGTTGCCCCAACCGCCAGCCATCTCGGCAATACGGTAGATACAACGGATCAGCAGCCCAGCATACGCGACGCCGATCGCCCACAGGAAGATGCGGAAGTTCTTGCTCGCCCACAACGCCGCACCACTCTGGTGCTCGGCCGCAACAGCACCGCTTTTGAAGTACCGTCCAACCCGGAACAGATAATCCCCACACATCGCCCCAAACGCGCCGAGCACGATCACCTGCAGCACGATACCCGCCATGATCGTCCGGTTGCCGTCCTGGAGGAGGTTGTACTTGTCGCGACCTGCCGAGGCGGCAATGCCACCGCCGATGGCCTGGATGACGAGGCAGGAGACGTCGGCCGGGACAAAGAACAAGGGGTAGACGCGGGGCGGGACACGGCTGAGGGATGGGTTGAGAGCGGTCACGGCGTGCTTGAGGGTCAGATAGAGACCGATGCAGACGAGGGTGGGGCCGAGGATGATGGCGACGATTTGCATCTTGAAGGCGCCGCTGTCCCAGGGGTTTTTGGAGAGCAGGGCACGGCCAATGTAGCCTGGAACGGGTATTAGTCTTGAGACCTAAGAACGATAATTTGATAGTAACTCAGGGGTCTCTTACCAACACACTCAAGAATGCTCCCGGCCGCAACAGCGATCGAGTAGCCCCATGTCCGCTTCCATAGGCCTAGGACAATAGTGACAATGGCGGCTATCCCGTAGCCAAGGGCTACAAAAATGTTGACACCTTCATTGGGGTAGTACCCTAGGGTGGTGGCCTGAACGGGACAGTAGATTGAAACCTCAGTACAGTCCTGGAAGTCTCTCATCGTGCCCGGGTTCTCGGCCAAATTCGAACTCTCTGTGTTGGACAAGCTTCTGGCTATGAGACCGGATCCGACGTGGGGAAAGCCTGTCGGTATCGGGCACGGGGTGTGGAGATAAGGAACCGGTGGGCCTGATTTAGAAAGGAAAAAAGACCAAAATCTCGCCGTTGTTGGGCTGGGGTTGAGTCAGCGATATCCGTATCGTTGGTGGACTTCAAAACCGGCAACGCAACGCCGCAAGACCAAAAGAGTGAGGCCGTCGAAGAGGAAAGAGAAACGCATCTGACAAAGGAAAGGAAAATGAAGCGAGCATGAGGAGGAGTCCATCGTCTTTGAAAGACGCGGCCCCGGATACGCCGGGCTGTGCAAACGAAGGAATTATTATTCAGCGTTGCAGTGAGGACGATGTTGGGAACTTTCGACAGAGGTGGACCCGAAACCGAGTCTTTCTCAGGGCCCAAAACGTGTGATTTCAACCACTAGATGGAGCACCTGGTTCGGTTGCATTATCTCCGGGTACGGCGCCAAGACAATCTCGTGCGGGTCTGGCCAACGGCTGCAGCAAAGGCCGGGATGAAGCTCGGGCCAGTTCAAACAGGACCCACAGGACGGGAATCCAGGCACAAAAAGGGACCTCAAAAATCTCAGGCGACAAGGCACCAAATATTGCCCTGTGCGAAAGCGAATGCGGACACGGTAGGGCGTGGGACAACAAGACGGAGCGACGGGACACCATTCGCTGGAATGCCTTGATCGGCCGACGGGGAAGGTGCCTTCATTTGCGCCAAGATGAGCTTTTTCTCTACCGGACGTTGCGCTTCTCCACGCACTTTCTCCAACTTCGCAAACAGCTCGCGCCGGAGTCCCAGATCCAAGAATCGGCACGGCCAGGAAAGCTGTCTCGTCTCCCGCAATTTCAGCACCCGCCCACGTGGTCCATTTTCGGAAAACAGAGCGGGATCATAACCGAGATCCCGATTGTGCGGCAAAGGGCGAGACAAACAGAAGATTCCACGTTCCAGACAGGCACACACCTCTCCACACCGGCTCGCACTCCCTACTACATTCGCTCCCGTGGACACTGGACGTCTCACGGCTATTCTGATTGTTCCGACGCATGTCCATCAGAATTATCCCGTACCGCTGTATCAGACTCGAAGGCGCGCATGGCCATGCAAGGATCCGCAGATCGTCTCGTCTGGTTGATGAATGAATGAGCAAACCTTCTTTTCTCCACCACTAAGGTTCAACGTCCCCGACGAGCCCACCCACACACATACTCCCACGGCCAGATTGGCGGCCTCTTCGTCCCGACCCTCTCCCACCAACCCGCCGGCCCGGTGACCTGGTTCCGCTCTTCACCTAACCCACCAACCCCTCCACCCTCAACGGCCGGGCTCCAGTCGTCGGGGTTCTCTGGGACCAGCTTCTAAGCACAGCGCAGGTCGGCCGCCCGGCGTCCCCGGACCTGGTGTCCTATCAGGTTCCTCTCGTGTATGTAGCTACCTATGCACACCCGGTCCCCTTGACAGTGTTTTACCGTCCCTTCGGTTCTCCATGCCTTGGCACCCCACCTTCCCCTGGGTACACTCTAGGAACAAGACAGGGTTGAGAACATGAGGAGAGCGGGAAAAGGAAGAGGAAGACCAGTGGTTTTATGTCCGACAGAAGACCCGGGTCATCCCCTCTCACGTGCCGCGGATGCAACGCTGTCAACCAAACTCGACCCCAGACAACCCCTGATGTTGACCCCCGTCCTGTTGTGTGACATGACTAACGACATGGCAGTTCTGCCCTCTGTTTCGGGCGGGACCGGTCTTCCGCTTCAACTGACACCCCCTTCGTTGACCCGGCCGGAGCCGAGGCGCCCATCGCCGGTGCTACACCAGTAGTCAACTAGACCCACCGTCATTACGGGCCTGACCCGACCATCATCATGCGGCAGCCGGACCTGACGCCACCCGCCGACTCCCCGGCCTCGGCATCCCCCACTCAACAAACCTCGTCGAATCCCGGGACGCCAATTTCACTCGGAACGGCCACCGGCTCTTCACAGCCCGCTCCCGCTCCGCAGCCTCAGGGATACACCGGCGTAGGTCGCAGGTCACATAAGAAGAGTCGCACCGGGTGCTCGATATGTAAAGCGAGGAAGATCAAGGTAAATCCTTATCCCACCGTGCTTCTATCCGCCTTGTCCGTGTTGTTGACGTCAGCGGCTATTCTGTAGTGTGATGAAAGGCATCCGGCATGCCTGAACTGCATATCTCATGGCGTCGAATGTCCATTTCTTAAACCTGGCGCGGCTCCCCCGCCCGTGCCTCGTACATTGAAGACAAACATCAAATCCCAGTCGCCGGAATCACGCGACCACACCACAACACCCCAACCTAAACCGGCCCCTAACGTCCCTGAAGGGGGACCACTGCCATTGCTCCAGCTGGAGCTGCTCCACAACTACAACATGAAGACCTATCGTACCCTCTGCGCTGATCCATGTCTTTGGGAGTTTTGGCGAGATGACGTCGTCCAGCTAGGCTTTTCGTGTGACTACATCATGCGAGCCCTCTTGGCTGTTAGTGCGTTGCACCTAGCCTTCCACCGGCCCGACCGTCGTGATTTTTACATTGAGGAGGGTGTCCTCTTACACCAACAAGCGTCTCGTTTAGCCATGCTCGTGGTGAAGGCCAGTACGAAGATCGACAAGCAGCAAGCAGCCAGCTTTTTCCTGTTCAGCATGCTAACTATCTTCTTTGGTATGTTCCTTACCTTTATTTATTTGCCCCTTACGCCTTTCGTCAGCACCCGTTAACACACCCGCAGCCCTCGCTTCCCCGCGCCGTTCCAACTCTGATGGCACTTTCTTTATCGGCGAGTCCGGCTTCCCCGACTGGGCTTTCCTCCTTTCCGGCGGAAAGTCCGTCATGGACGCCCTCGGCGAACCCGGTCCCGACACCGTTGCCGGGCCATTTCTCCGCTACGGTTATACCCGCTGGAATGCCCAACGCGCTGCCCTCGATGCGCGTAAACACCACAGCCTGTCGGATCCCACGTCCACAAACGATGTATCCGCTCCACTACCCCCCTACCAACCTCTCCTCGGACCCCTGCGCTCCCGTGTCCACGCCGCGGTCTCCGACCCAGCACTCCTCGGCACCTACACCCGTGCCCTCGACCAACTCGAACTTTCCCTCGCTTCCCGGGACCTCCCGGATGCCCCGCGCGACTCACTCGATGCGATGGTCTGGCTGTGGATGGTCTCAGACGAGTTCATGCCCCTCTTGCGCGCGCCGACGCAAGAAGCCGTTGCCATCTTTGCACATTTTGGCGTGCTGTTGAAACACCATGAGACCCATTGGTGGCTGAAAGGATGGGGGGATCATATTGTGAGACGGGCGAGTGAGGTGTTGGATGAGGAACATCAGGCGTGGATTGAGTG
The DNA here is from genome assembly GCF_033296635.1 of Dichotomopilus funicola. Classification (NCBI taxonomy): domain Eukaryota; kingdom Fungi; phylum Ascomycota; class Sordariomycetes; order Sordariales; family Chaetomiaceae; genus Dichotomopilus; species Dichotomopilus funicola. Next base: position 484 of record NW_026944092.1, on the reverse strand, counting down.
GCCGCTGAGCGAGCTAGGTTGGGTTGATGGACAGCCTCCAGCACTGTCGCCCTCAGTGGCGATGGGTGGGCAGGGGCAACTACATGAAGAGAAACCGGGGTCGGGGTATGAGGTACAGATGGAAGGGTGAGGTTCGGAATGTTGTGGGCTTGGTAATGGTGAAAGGGGTTGGATGGGGGTTGTTTGGATTTAGCGGGTGGAGATATTTGGATTCGGCTGTTAATGTCCGATATAAACAGATTGGAATGGGCTTATGGGGTTTAGAATATATAATTTAATCATATAACAATATAACACGGGAAAAATCAACTTCCAATCCTCATGGCATTGTAGCGTGACTCTATGCAGAGTGGCCATACCCGTTCCTGGAATGATATGTTTTAGAGTGCTCATGGAGACATGGCTCTTGTGAGATAATTAATCATTGCCATAACGTACCTTATAAGCGAGCCGAACATATAAGCGGGTCGAACATTCCTTGGCA